>NC_133664.1:93628429-93805879 GCF_037893015.1 Macrotis lagotis | reverse complement strand
AACACTAAATTTCACCTAGATCTGAATATGAGAGAGACCTGAGTACAATTTTAAACTATTTATTCTCTTGGAACTATTTTGCTTTTCCTTCCCTCAGCCCCCCAGCTCATAACAGTGCTTGGAACAGCATAGATTTTTAATAAGTACTTGTTGATTGATTAATAAAGATAGGTGATATTAGACATTAGAATTATCTTCATTACTTGATACATCATCACCTGGTTATTAAGTTGAAGCCAACAGCCTGACCATCTCACATTATGTCTTTATCATATTTACAGACCCTTGACTGCTAGTGGCTACAATTTTTCTTAACTGATGAATTTCCTTTAAAGGAATTTGATTCCTATATTATTCTGGAGATTTCTGAAAGTGATTTTTCTTAAATTTTGCCTTTTCATTTTCTTATCTTTATAACTTTCTCCCTGAAGGAGCTTTCTACTGTATAATTCTCACTTAAGAAACTAATAAATTCATTTTCTATAACATTTGACTTAGTTCAGGATCTGATCAGTAGTTAATTTGAGTAATCTTCATCGTTTTCTTTATCCTTACCTAATCTTCTTTTAACAGATAGAGGCAGACTGGTATGTTGTGAGTTTTTTCTGACTTCATAATTTTCCTGTTATTCTGTTAACTGGCTCACTGGTGAGTAAATATTAGCCAAAACACTACACATTGAACTTAGGATAACAATGGTTCCTTGTACACATCTTTATCCATTCTTTTAATTGATATTGATATTTGACCTTTGTTTCCACCATTTTATGATCTGACTTCAACTAGACTGAGAAATGATTCTCACATAAGATGTTTGCCATGTTCAACCCTTTTTAAAAAGTTTTTTAAATTTGATTTTTAAAAATTTTTTCTGGGGCAGCTAGGTGGTACAGTAGATAGAGCACTGGCCTTGGAGTCAAGAAGACCTGAGTTCAAATATGGTCTCAGACATTTAATAATTACCTAGCTGTGTGACCTTGGGCAAGTCACTTAATCCCATTGCCTTGCAAAAACAAAAAATTTTCCCCAGCTACATGCAAAAGCAAGTTTCAACATTTACTTCCAAATTCTTTCCCTTTTTACCATCCTACTCCTCCTAAAGAGAAAACAGGTTACTTGGTATAGGTTGAAAATGTGTAGCCTTGGAAAAACATTACTACAATGATCATGTTGTAAAAGTAAACTTACCCCCCTCCAAAGAAAGAGAAACCTCAAAAAAAATAAAGTGAGGGGGAAAAAAAAGTATTCTTCAGTCTGTATTCAGACACCATCTGCACCATCTTTGGGGACAGATCACTTTCTTTATCATAAGTCCATCAGAGAAATTACTTCAGTATTTTGTCCCCACAGTTGCTATTAATATTTTCCTCTATCTTATTCCTCCCCACTACCATTTATTCTATTCCCTCTCTCTTTTCACCCTGTCGCTTCTTGAAAGTGTTTTTGTAGGAGTGGCTAGGTAGCACAGTGGATAGAGCACAGGCCCTGGAGTCAGGAGTATCTGGGTTCAAATCCGGTCTCAGACACTTAATAATTACCTAGCTGTGTGGCCTTGGGCAAGTCACTTAACCCCATTTGCCTTGCAAAAACCTAAAAAGAAAAAAAAAGTGTGTTGTATTTCACTACCCTCTCCCACAATCTTCCCTGTGTTCTCTCACCTACACTGCCCCTTCCCTTCCTCTGTCCCCTTTCTCCCATCCCTTTCCTCTCCTATTTTCCTCTAGGATAAGATAGATTCCTATGCCTTATTGTGTGTATATGTTATTTCCTCTCTGAGCCACTTCTGATAAAAATGAAATCTCACTCACTAGCCCTCACCCTCTCTTCTTCCTCTTCATGGCAAAAGCTTTTTCTTGCCTTTTTTATGTAAAATAACTTCACCCATTCTATCTCTCCTTTCCCTATTTCCCAATACATTCCTTTCTCACCCATTAACTCCATCTTTATAATATATTATACTTTCATATTCAGCCCTCTCCTATGTCTTATCTATATATGTTCCTTCTAACTGCTCTAATACATGAGAAAGTTCATATGAGTATCATCTTCCCATGCACCACTAGGTCCCTCATAATTTACCCTTCTCGTCCACACTCTCTATACTTCACCTGAGTCCTGTACTTGAAGATCAGACTTTCTGTTCAGTTCTGGTCCTTTTATCAGGAGAGTTTGAAAGTCCCCTATTTCATTGAAAGTCCATCTTTTTTCCCTAGAAAAGGATGCTCAGTTTTGCTGGGTAGTTGATTCTTGGCTGTAATGCAAGCTCTTTTGGATTTTCACATTCCAAGCCCTACAAGCCCCTTAATGTAGAAACTGCTAAATCTTGTTATGTCCTGTCTGTAGTGCTACAATATTTGAATTGTTACTTTCTGGGTGTTTTATACTATTTACTCTTGACTTGGGAGTTCTGGAATTTGGCTATAATATTCCTGGGAATTTTCATTTTTGGATTTCTTTCAGGAGGTGGATTCCCTCAATTTCTATTTTGCTCTCTGCTTCTAGGATATCAGGGCAATTTTCCTGGAGAATTTCTTGAAAAATGACATCTAGGCTCTTTTTGGTATGACTATCAGGTAGTTCAATAATTTTAAAATTATTTCTTCTGGATCTGTTTTCCAGGTCAGTTGTTTTTTCCAAAGAGATTTTTCATATTTTCTTCTAGTTTTTCATTTTTTTGATTTTGTTTTATTGTTTCTTGTTTTTCTTGTTTTTTTTAATTTTTTTTTTCTTTTTTAGATTTTTCAAGGCAATGGGGTTAAATGGCTTGCCCAAGGCCACACGGCTAGGTAATTATTAAGTGTCTGAGACCGGATTTGAACCCAGGTACTCCTGACTCCAAGGCCGGGTGCTTTATCCACTACACCACCTAGCCACCCCACTAACGCCACCTAGTGGCCCCCTGTTTCTTGTTTTTCTTACAAAGTCATCAGCTTCCCTTAGCTCCATTCTACATCTGAAAGGTTTGTTTTCTTCAGAGAGCTTCTGCATCTCTTTGCTGTGGCAGTTAGTTCTATTGTGCTTCTACTCTTTTTACTGAGACTGGGTCACCAGACTTGCACGTGGATCTGAGTATGGGCCAAGCAGCGGCCTGACCTCTGCAATCTCACCTGACCCCCTTACTGTCTGTGGGTTGTGCTTTCTGGAAGCCTCACTGCTGGGTGACTCCACAGGCCTGCTCCTGGTCCCAGGGGGCTGGCTGTGCTGAGGCCTGGGCTGGACTGGGCTCTGTGCTCACTCTGGTACAACAGTTTTCTTCTTGATCTTCCTCATTGTCCTTGGCAAACCCTGGGCTGAGAGGTCTGGAAACCATCCTGCTGCCATGACCCAGGGGCCCTACGGGCTGTTCCTGGATGGCTGGAATCGGCATGCTCCAGTAGTCCCTTTCTAACTCCAGTGCACCAGACCCTTTCTGTGGATCTTTCAAATTGACTTGGGTTGGAACATTGTTTTGCTCAGTTTTTTTGTGGGATCTGAACTTGATTAGAGTCATTTTTTTTAGTTTTTTTGCAAGGCAATGGGATTAAGTGACTTGTCCAAGGTCATACAGATAGGTAATTATTAACTGTCTGAGGCAGGATTTGAACTCAGGTACTCCTGACTACAGGACCAGTGTTCTATCCACTGTACCACCTAGCCATCCCTAGAGTCATTATTTAAAGGTATTTGGAGTGGGTTTGGGGGAGAGCTAGAGGGATTCCTTGCCTTTACTCTGCCATCTTGGTTCCATCTGTCCAACTCTTTCTTACAAAAGAAGACTACAAGTCTTCTTCAAGTAAATATTCAGGATATGTAGGCATGAAACTTCTTGGTATAAATCTTTGATCTTTCTTTTCTGCATTTAACCCCACATATATATTCCTATATATTTTTTACTTCTGCATTCTCTGTGTCTACCTTTGTTTTGAAGTCATCAAATAATTAGAAAGGAAGATAGATTTAGTTTTGTAGCTTGTTTCTTGTTTGTCTTTCATTCTCAAAGAAGATCCTGATATCAGAGATGATGCCATGACAACCAGGTAAACTAGTTTTGAGTGAAGGGCTGCTGTGCTAAGTCATTAGCCTCACTTTCTCCTCCAGAGTCATCTTCATCCAGTGGCCAGTTAGGAATCAGGACAATTGGAGATGACTGAGTTCTTTGTAGACTATATCAATTTTTTCATCTTTTGCAAAGGATGTTGGCACATAAGCTGCAATTGGTTTCATAGTACCTTCTCATTTGTTTTCATAATCAAAGTGAGGTGACCAAAAGTGTCATTTCATGAGTTTTTCTTTGTGTTTAAGTGTTCAATGAAACAAAATGTTTTCTATTTTGTTTCAACTTATTTTCTTCTAGTTTCATTTATAATGAGAATATTGATATGGAAATATTTCCTTTCTTTAGCATGCCAATTTGTTCATTTTTGGACTAAGATCTCACATTTGATGAAGCAACAAACAGTTAAACTGATTCTTAGAGACATTGTCAAAATTATGCTCTCTTTATTACTCACCACTTCCTTTTTCCATGAGTCTACTATTGTTTCTGTGGAAGTATGAGGTGTTTGTGAAGTGATTTTTTAAATTTTGCCTTGTTTCAAGGGTCATTGTGGCCAAATAATTCATGACCTCATGGTTGACCTGCTACAGAAGAGCTTCTATATCTTTAGCTATCCTGGACCTCAGGCAGTAAACAAAGCTTCTTGTTGCCTTTGCGAATGCAGGGTCATCTTGATGTCACCACGGGTTACTGAAGGAGGACATTGTGAAGTTCTAGCATTCTGTACTTTAAGAGTGTTCAAAAGTGAATTAGGATACCTTAGAGATAATGAATTCATTCCTCTTTTTTTTTTTAAGGTTTTTTGGAAGGCAAATGGGGTTAAGTGGCTTGCCCAAGGCCACACAGCTAGGTAATTATTAAGTGTCTGAGACCGGATCTGAACCCAGGTACTCCTGACTCCAGGGCAGGTGCTCCATCCACTGTGCCACCTAGCCGCCCCCCATTCCTCTTTACATGGAGGTTTTTAAGTAAAAGATGGATGACTACTTTTTAAAATATTTTAGGAGAGTTTCTTTGTTAGGTATAGGCTAAATGGCTATAGAAATCCCTTCCCACTCTGAAATTCTGTGATTCTCTGAAAATGTGGCATAATAAATATAATGGAATATTATTGTTCCACAAGTAACTACCAAAAAAAAAATTTACAGAAGTTTGGGAAGGTAAAGCAAATTTAAACATATAGAATCAAGAAGACAATATAAACAATCATTACAATAATAAAAATGAAAACATTGCTACTAGACAACTAAACTTAAATTAATTGTAACAAACAATCTTGTTCTGAAGAACAGAGGCTATAACATATTTTTCTTCTCTTTAAAGAGAGATAGAGGATTGTAGATATAGAATGTACCAAATATCAGACTTGGTTGCTTTGTTAGTCATTTTATTTTCCTTGTTACAAAGAACAGTTCAAAGGGGAAGGAGAGAGGAGATTGAATAGGAAAAAAATTTGAAAAAATTACTGTGGATTCTAAAAAAAATTCTAATTCTAACTATATTTCTAACCCTAACTTGAGTATAGTGCCTATATAGATAGTATTTAATAACTGCTTGCATGATTAAGACATTTATAATAGCTATTCACAACCAGAGTAATCACTTCACCCTTTTTTTTCTCTCATATTTATGTTAAATTTTGTGTTTATTGAGCAAAGTTTTACATTGCTTATAGTAATGCTTTTTTTGTTGTTTTTTTAATGTCCCATACGTGATTCTTCAAGTTGTTTAAGAATACATGTTCCAGGGGGTGGCTAGGTGGCGCAGTGGATGGAGCACCGGCCCTGGAGTCAGGAGTACCTGAATTCAGATCCGGTCTCAGACACTTAATAATTACCTAGCTGTGTGGCCTTGGGCAAGCCACTTAACCCCATTTGCCTTGCAAAAACCTAAAAAAAAAAAGTCAGAAAGAATATATGTTCCAAATGCGATGTGCTTTAAAGATGTTATATGCTTACTTTTGAAAATAGTTACTGAAAGCAAAAGTTGTTCTGTACATTTGTGGGTCTATAATTGAGTGTTGTTTTTTTTCTTGTGGTGAATCTGTGACTCATGATAGATGAATACCTCTTAGCCCTCTATTAAAAAGATATCCCTTTGAAGGGAAGTTCTTACTAAATATACTTTTCTTAAGTGCCTTCTTTATCCCTCAATTCAAAAACTTTACTTTTTTTTCCATCAAAATAATGTTTGGTTGTTTTTTTTCCTCCTGTTTTTTTTCCTGGAAAGCATGCTTGTTAATTTCACTTAATTCAGCCTGGCTTGGTGAAATCTTACTAAATGGTGTTAATGAGAAATGGTTCAATGATATATTATGTTAGACTTATTTTTAACAAGTTAGTTTTGATTAACTTTTCCCTTTTTTTTCTTTTCTTTTTTTTTTCTTTTTGGTTTTTGCAAGGCACTGGGGTTAAATGACTTGCCCCAGGTCAGCTAGGTGATTATTAAGTGTCTGAGGCCACCTATTTTTTTATTCTTCATTAGAAGGGATGCAAGAGGTAAAGCTACATTGGAAAATATAGGAGATAAGAAAAGAAAAAGATAACAATAAAATTTTAATTTTTTAAAAATGGGTTCATTAAATCATAGCAAAGTACTGCCCAGACTGGTTCCTCTTACCTTCTTTTTATTTCTCTCCAACTCTCCCCTTCCCAAACTCTTTACCCAGCTGATCCACTCTCTGGTTCATAGTCTTCTGTTTTCCTACTGCTTTGCTTTTTTCCATAATTCTAACACCTTCCAAAATTTCCCCTTCCTCACCAAATGCTCCCTATCTCTCAAAACATATACCTCAAATACTTCTTCCTTTTTTTTTTTTTTTTTTTTTAGGTTTTTGCAAGGCAAAGGGGGTTAAGTGGCTTGCCCAAGGCCACACAGCTAATTATTAAGTGTCTTGAGACCAGATTTGAACCCAGGTACTCCTGACCCCAGGGCCGGTGCTTTATCCACGCCACCTAGCCGCCCCCAAATACTTCTAGAGAGAGACTTTTATGAAGTCATTTTTACTTTCTCCACCCTTTTATAGATAAATAAACTTTATCAAAGTCCATTTAGAAAACTATAATCTGATTCATTTGGCAGTTAATCTTGTACTGTTTTGTAACTCCAATTCTATTACTGCCCTTAACTGTTTACCTTTTTTTTTGTTATTTTACTTTTTTACTTTTTGTTTCCTAATAAAGCTTTAAGCTGCTTGAGAGCAAGGAACATGAAGGCTTCTTTGAATTCCCTCACAAACTTCCTTATACACACACTCATACAGAGGAAGTGAATCTGTGTGAATTGAATCCTTTGTTGAAGACTGACTATATCTCAGCTGGTTCCTAAATATAACTTGCAGAAGAAAAGACACTATGAAACAATATGACAAAAAAAATGTATAACAACAAAATGCAGCAATTTATTTGGGGAAAATCAATTTGCAAGGAACTGAAGAATAGCAAGGTGTTAATGGCACTCATAGATTCATCAAAAGAAATAATGTCAAATATACATTGTTTAAAAAATAACTGACCCTGTCTCCTGGAAAGAAGTGGTAGATTTCCTCCACTTTAACTTTAATGTCTGATCCATTCATTGAAAACAGGTTTTATTGATCTAATAATGATTGTCCTTTGGATTTGAGTAGGACATTTCATTTGCTATCTTGGTAGCACCGACATATTTACAGTGATCTTTCTATGACCTCTCACCCATATCTTTTCACAACCTAGCAGAAGCATTTCAGTTGTGATCATAAAATTAGTAAGTTTATAGTATAGTGGTACCCCAGAATAATAGAAATGTGGAGCAAATTGTCTTCAAATTTGTATTTATAAAGCAAAATTAGAACAGTTATAAGGTTAAGGGAAAAAATCAAGTAGAATTCTTCATTTTTATTTTTAATGCCATTATCAAGATTTTTTTTTTTAGGAAAGAATAGTCTTTAAAAGTTTGTAGACAGGCATCACCTCTCACTTTTTGCATGATAGGATTAAAGCTTGTAACTTGTTTGCCAAGTCTGAGGGAAGGACAAGATAGGATGGATTCAAACTTCAACAAAAGGCATTTGTTTTTAAACAGTGAAATAAAAGTTTGACAGTTATGTCAGTTAAGTTCACAAAACACTTTATTAGGAAAGTCATAACTTCTTCATTGGATATTTTCCAGAAATTATTAAAATAAAAGCTCAAAGGGTTTGGTTTACATATTTGAACTCTTCCTAATGGTGTGACAGTAAATTTTAAAACACTGATTTTGAGATCTCCTCTCGACTCGATTTTAAAAATATTCTATGTTACTTAATTCTCCTTTATGGTAAGTAGAATCTTATTCTCAGTTTGTCTACAGAGAATATGTGTATGTGTTTAATGCTTTATTCCTATGTAACTTTCTTATGCCTTTAATTTTGGCAAAGAAAGTGTTACCCGAACCTCTTTTTTATTTTATTTTATTTTTGTTTTGTTTTATTTTTTTGCAAGCTAATGGGGTTAAGTGACTTTCTTACCCAAGGTCACACAGCTAGGTTATTATTTTTAAACATCTGAGGTCAAATTT
This sequence comes from Macrotis lagotis, assembly GCF_037893015.1. Taxonomy (NCBI): domain Eukaryota; kingdom Metazoa; phylum Chordata; class Mammalia; order Peramelemorphia; family Peramelidae; genus Macrotis; species Macrotis lagotis. The sequence goes on along the minus strand of NC_133664.1, from coordinate 93,797,307 downwards.
GAACTCGGGTCCTCCTGACTCCAGGGTCAGTGCTCTATCCACTGCGCCACCTAGCTGCCCCAGAACCTCTTTTTAAATTAAGAAACCAAACCAAACCAATACCAATCACTCCTCTAACTCCAAAGGAAAAATTGTAGGTCCTATACTACTCATGATAGAAGTTTTCCTGCCACCTTGACCTTAAAAGAGTCAGCTCAAAAGAAAAGAGAGCCAGCTTATAGAGAAGGGAGAGGTACAGCCAACTGGAGAGAAACCAAAGAAATGCCTTAGAGACAGTACAAGGTCAGTGGAAGAAAGCAGTGTGACTTCAGTGTGCTGTACAAAGAACCTTCCATTGAAATCAGCAGACCCAAGCTGGCTTTGTAAATCTTCACTGACTCACATGCCAAGATTACCAATGTCAAGGTCAAACAAGAAACAGGTTTGAGATAGAAACTAGTGATATGCCTTGATACACTAATAGGAGAGATGAAATAGTATTTTTAATTTAAATTATATGCTTTAAATAAGAAGTTATAGATTGGTTATTGTATAATGAAGATTTTGGCTGTCAATTCCCAAAAGGATTAGATTTTTTAAATTAATTGCAGGTCTATAGTTTCAGAAAATCTGGCATGTGGGTATGTCATATAAGGTGTAAGTTATTGAATTGTAAAATAATTGAACAGAGAATTTTGTTACTAAACTTTGTTCCCCATTGAATAATGCAATAGTATGTGTAAATTTTCTCTCAGCTGCATTTCCTTGTATTCTTTTTTTTAATAAGCAATAAAAATTATATAACCTAACTTGCCTCAGCTTCTGGAAAGTTCAAGGCGACATTCAGTATTCCTTTGCAGTAACTAACTCATTCCAGGTGTCTGACACACATATCTTGCTTGGCTTCTTTGGACTGCTTTTGGTTCTATTATGTTTGTTTTCAAATTTATCCATTTTATATGTTTTGCCTTTACCTGCTACCTGAAATTCTTTTGGAAGTAGGTGAGAGTTATAAATCATAAATGAATGAAACAAAGAAAATAAACAAATAAAAGATACCTTAGATATGACAGACACTGTTTAAGCTAGTGATCAAATGCCTTTTAGTGTTTGTTTAAACATAGAAACTCCCCCCAGGAAGTTATCAGCAAACAGACTGGCACTTCAGTGGTCTGTGATCTCATCTATGTGGGCAATTTTTATAGCAATGCAGATTAGAACCACCTACAGCTCATCCCTTACAGCTTTCCTCTATATCCTCCCAGCACTAACCCAATTTCTGAAGGCCTTCCTTTTGACTTTTTGATAGTCTCTGAGTATCAAAGTGGACTTGGATTTATTGTTCATCCAGTCTGTCTCTTTTCCTAATCCCACATTTCCCAGTTAATATCTTTTAGACCACTCTTCCCATGCAAGACCATGTAAGCACTCTACTGAAATCTCCTTATACCCCTCACTCTTCTCTGGCCCTTTGGATCACCTGCAGTTTTGATTCTTCAAAGCCTGATCCATGATTCTTAGCTTTATGGCATCACCAGGAAAAAAAAAGTGCTGTTGAGAAGGGGTGTTTTTTGCATTTGTCAGAAAGAATTTTGGTATTATTAAAATTGCTGTTTAATTTTCTAAATGCAACCCAGTGACATTCTTTGTTTTATTCCATTCTGAGTTCACTGTCTATTAGGAATGACTGCCCAAGATAAATGTACTGATGGCCTAATTCAGTGGACTTTCTATCTAGCTGCATTTTGTAGTCTAGACAATTAGCATCCACCAGTCATTTGGTTTTTCCTATGTTGAACTCATCTGAGCAAATCTCACGTAAGAGACCTTGTCATATTCCAGAACTTAAATAATATCTTTCCAGAACAAGAAGAGGAGTACCTTTTAGTTATGGAATACTTTAGATCAGTGGTGACTACCTTTAGCTTGCATCTATCTCTGTATTTGATAACTTGTTTGATGATCACTAAACCAAGTTATCTCTTCTATTTGATCTCTTTGAAATCTTACATTATTTAAACACATGGCCACTTTTAGAGAAGGATATAACCCGTTCTGGCTATATTTCAATTTACCAAGTTATTAGCAAATACAAGAGGTTCATATATATATATATATATATATATATATATATATATATATATATAGTAGTTTGCTGATTTGAAAAGTTTTTGAAAATTTTCCTGCTTCTTATATTTTCATTAGGAATATCTTTGCCTTATATGTAGATAATTCTCTTAAAGATATTACTGAACCTTATGACTCCACAGTTCCAGCATTGTGCTATATAGTGTTTTGTCAGTCTTGGAATCAGAAAGACCCAGGTTCAAGTCCTCTTATGCATACCAGTTATGTGACTTGTTGGTCATTGGATAAGGATATCTCATATGTAGGGAACAATAGTTAAAATTTTCTGTCTTCATGGTTGTAAAACTGGAATTATTAGTGTTCTCTGACTCATTTTGTAGGATTATAGATTTAGAGCTTGGAAAAAATAAAACTAATTCTAGTGAACATACATAATATGCTTATAATATATAAATAGGTACGCATATGAATATATATTCATATGTTTTATATATGTATATATATATAAATATAGATATTACTTACTATGTATCAGGCACTGTGCTATCTCATTTGATCCTCTCAATAACCCTGGTAGGTTGGTGCTGTTACCTCCATTTTACAGATGAGGAAACTAAGGTTGATTGGTTGGTTGTCATCCTTTAGAGGACCAAAATGATATCACTATGCTAGAGGCAAGTTACAGTGAGTGTGTCAGGGGCAGCGAGGTAGTGCAGTGGATGGAACACTGGCCTTACATTCAGGAGGTTGGGAGTTCAACTCCAGCCTCAGATATTTGCCACTTTGCTACCTGTGTGACCCTGGGCAAGTCAGTTAACCCTGCTTGCCTTGCATCCAGGACCATCTCCAGTTGTCCTGATCCTGGCCACTGGACCCAGATAGCCCTAGAGGAGAAAGTGAGGTTGGTGACTTAGCACAGCCCCCCTCACTCACATCCACTTTACATGATGTCATAGCATCACCTCCCTGATATCATGGCCTCACTGATGTCATGGTCTTTTTCAAGAATGAAGGACAAACATTACAGCATGTCAGACTGTCTGATGAGACCAATATGAACTTGGAAGACCTCAGGCTGAGCACAAATAGTCTTTATGAATGAACATTTGGAGTGGAGATGTCTCTAAATTTGCACATCTGTCTCTTTCTTTTTAGCTACTGGAACTTAACCTTCCTTGTCCTAGGTCATAGGTAAGTAGAGAAACAGTTACTGCAGTGTTCTTTCTGCTGATCCTTGCTGCCTCCTTAAGGTTTAAGAATTGGGGTAGAGCTGTATTTTTTTCTTTATTTCTTGAGTTGCAAAGATTTTTTTTACCTATTTATTTACCTTGGTTTAGTTCTCATTCATCAGAGGGAACTGCTAGGAACATTTTCAGCTCAGTAAAACTTTAGATCTAGAGCCTGTGTAGCAGTATCAGCCCTTGAGATCGTAGCATTGCTTCCACATAAGACTTTTGTGGGGATCAGGATTCTAGAAACATTCATTACCTCGTTGATTCTGTCACTGTCCTAGACACCGAGTCTACAAGGAGAAAGATAAAATAGTCCCTGCCCTACCGGATGCACACAACATGAAATGCAAAGTTGTCCTAGGAACCTGAGAACAGTAACAAATGGGAGTCTCCAGAGAGACTTGCATAGGAAGTAGGTAGTGCCTCATCAGCACCTTGAAGGAAGCTAAGGATACTAAGATACAGAAGGGAGAAGGGAGTTCATACCCAGCCTCCGAGATGACCCAGGGAAAAACAGGAGGATGGTATTCAGGGAACAGCTAGTAGGCTACTTTATCTGGACAATAATGACTATAAAAGGGAATTAATGTGAATTAAGTATGAAAAGGTAGGTTGAAGCCATGTTGTGGAAGATTAATGTTTAGAGCCTGGGAATTACTATATTGTGTCATATTATTTGTTTTTTCCCCAATCAATAGTTTGTTTATTTAACAGATGACTGATGTCCTCATCGGGGCCTTGTTAGTATTGTTTGTTAAGCCTGACAAAGTGTTCATTGACATGGAGAGATTACAGTCGTCACATATATAAAATAGAGAACTGGGCAGTCTAGCTAGCATTTAGTAGCAGGAATCATGCTACAGTATTAGACTCTTAGCTTCTATAAATTTCAGGAGTATTCATTCTTATTTATTTGTTCCTTTGTTAACTCCTTAAGTTTGGAATTCTTTTAAAAGAAATGTCCATTTTTCTAAGAGATCCATATTATGAGATTTGCTCTCACTTCATAATTTTACATTTGCAGGTTGAGCATTTGAGGGACTGTTTCCTCCCCATTCCAACCTTCCAGGTACATTTACTGGAATTAAGGGTAGATTATCATCTTGTGGCTTTTGTGGCTACTTTCAGGCAATCAGTAAAACTCAGTTTTACCGGAAATCTAGCAGAATTTTTAAAAACTGTTTCTCTTTTGTAAATATAAAGGAAGTGATTATCTCTTACCCTTAACACCAGCCAAAACCCTTTGTCCTAGTTGTTGTAGTCAATATAGTCTTACTCTTTCGAGTTTAACAAGGAATCATGCTCTGAAATCCCTTTATGTGATAGTTGACTCTCTCTGATTGAGCCAAAAAGGGAGAGATTGATTAGCTAATGAATTACATTAGCTATAACCCTGGATTAAGTTTGACAGTATGAGAGTGAGAGAGATTACAGACCCCTGCAAAAGGAAGAAGGAAATTCTCCTTTTCTCTCTTGGGGCATCTTGGCCATGCAACTTCAAAGAGGGAGTTACTGGACCATTTTAAGATATCATCTAGCAGGGAGCAAAGACATATACCTCAGACAAATACAAATAAATACAAAAAGACAGATAGTTTAAGGCATGTGATCATTGGCAGTAGAGAAAAGAATTAGACTAAGAAGAGCAGCAACCCTTTGAGAATTTATATGAGCAACCAGTCCACCAGACTTTGTTCTTCATTTTTGAAGAAGACCATGACCTCAGGGAGGTGATGCCATGACAAACACATGAACTGGATTTGAGTGAGGAGGTGCTGGGTTAGGTCACCAGCCTCATTTTCTCCAAAGTTATCTGGATCCAATGGCCAGAAATGAATCAGGATGAGTGGAGATGACCCTGGATGTGGGGCAAAGAGGGTTAAGTGACTGACCCAAGGTCCCACAGCTAATAAATGACAAGTGTCTGATGTTGGATTTGAACTCTATTGCTCTATTCCCTGCACTACCTGACTGTGTAGTTTGCCAGAAATGCTGCACCCAAGAACTCTGAAGAGAGAAATGATGTTCAGGTTCTGCAATAGCAGGAGTTGTGATTTGTCTATGCTACATGGATCCTGCATGCGAACCTCACTACTATTGAACTCAAAGTTTTAGCTCACTTTTTTCATGGATGATGTCTACATTTGTGGAATTACATCCTAGGTTTGGGGTTGCTTTTATATATATATATATGTATAGTTTGTAACTTTATACTGAGTTAATTTTTTATTATAAATAAAAAACACAGGTTTTTCAGGAACTACGTGGTATTAGAAGGGAAGACTCAAATGTTTATTTGGACTCAAGATATTTAGCAGTCACCTTCTGCAACCCAACTGGAGAATTGGGGGAATAGTCTAAGGAGGGGGAGCTCCACAAAAAGTAATTATTTGAAAAAAACTTATAAATGTCAAACAGCCAAATAGGGAATTTTGTATAACAGAATCTTTTTAAGAAATGAATTCCTAAATATCCTAAATAATCCTTGATCACTTAATTAGCTCCAGACATGTATTATAGCACACTATAATGCCAAATTTTTATTATAATGCTCCTTTCTAACTTACTCTAAATTATATTTTCTAGTCAAATCTTCATGAGACTTCAGGCCAATTTAATATTAAAAGTACTTGCTGATGATCAACTATAAATGACTCAGCTCTTCTCAACAACACAATGTCCAAGACAAGTACTAAGGAATCATGAAGGAAAATGCTATTCACATCCAGATGAAGAACCAATGGACTCTGAATATAGATTGAAGCCATACTTTTTTCACTTATTCTTTTTTGCATTTTTTCTTTTGATCTGTTTCTTCTTTCATAACTGTGAATAATATGGAAATATATTTTACAAGAATAACATATCAAATTGCCTCCCATTTTGGGAAGAGTGTAGTGGAAGGAGAGAGGGAGAAAAATTTGCAATTTAAAATTTTTAAAAAAATGAATGCTAAAAATTGTCTTGACATGTAATTTGGAAAAAATAAAATACTATTAAAGAGAAAAAGAGTACTTGCATCTATTTTCTCAACTGCTGGCAGTTGATGTTCTTCCCCCATCTTCCCCTCAATCAGCTGCCAGAAATAGTTGATTTATTTCTCTGTCAGAAGAAAAGACAGACAGTCTCTCCTGTCTACTTTTCAACTCCTTTTACTCTTCCCCCCTTTCCCTCTATGCCATAGATTGAATAGAAAATCCATGTCAAGCATCTCTGTGACTAGCACAGTAGTCATTCCTTTTTCTCTAGTCAGAAGGTATTCATTTTCTACTGTGCTCATAATAGCTGGTGCCCATGCCAGGGTGTTCCTGCCAGGATTCCTTATCTATTCTCTAATTGCCATTTATCTCAGGCCTAAGGTGATGGTAGTTTGTGGGAAACAGATAACTGACAATGCTACCGAGGATCACCCCATTACCCCCCATGCATCAGGTATCTGGTATTTGACTGGTATTTTTTCCACTACCCAAGAGTCTTAGAGTTAATATTGATCCTAGTAAAAATGTTGAGAAAGGGTGGGGCAGGGGAGAGGCAGAGGTTTGAATGCTGACACAGAGGTCCCCCCTCAAAACCTGTATGTGGGGGTACCCAGTTTGAATGCTGTCTCCTCTGGTTTCTCCTTGTGGATTGGACTTTACTTTTTTCCTTGCTTGGGAAGAAAGTCTTGGAAGGTAGTGGTGGTATTTAACTGTTTCTGAGGGTGAGCCACTGAAAAAGACCCCTTTGAGATAACAGCAGGTAATGTTGGGAATCAGGGCGCTAGGCCTTTGGAGTCCATCTAGGAGTTCTTGGCCTTCTGAACGGTTCCTGGGACTTGTGTTCCTTTAAGCCATCTGGTCCATACTGAGAGCCTTGGCTAGAGAGCTGGATTGTACTGGAACAGAGCAGCCAATAGGGAACTGCTAAGTCTGGACATGAGCAGTAGTTCTCAAAGATCTCAGTTTCTTATTTCAACCTCTGCACTTCTCCCTGGCCTCCCCTGCTTTCTAGAGTAGTTTCTGCCCCCGAGAGTGGTCCTGTGCATTGCCTTCCTTATCCCTTTCATTACCTATATGAGGAGGGGATATGAAACTGTTCTCTAAGCATATCAAAGGAATGGGAGGATAAGCAGGAGGTGGTTAATATTGTATTTGAAATTTCCCTTTGCAATGTTTAATAAACCATTGTAGCCACAGAATAATTGCTTGTGAATTTTCAGTATAGAGAGTAGACAAAGAGGAAGAGGTTTCCTAGAGGCAGAGTCCAAGTTACTGCCATATAGATGGTCGTATTCTAATAATCCTGATCCATAGTTCACATGGTGCCCTAGATTCATTCAGAACTTGGCTCATCTAAGGATTTTTTATTTTTCCCAACTCTTTGAAAGCAAGTGGTTTGGAGATATAGGATCTTTTCCATATGCATCAGGGCATAACACCTTGTAGGCAAAATTATGAATTATCCTTCCTTAGTGGTTAATGGTAAACTAACACACTTTCTTTCTGCAGGCGTATAGAGGCATATTACCTGCCGATCTGAGCCACTTTCATTAGTGCAGTGTCCTAGATGTCACCTGAAACATCCACTAATAATTTGCTTCAATAGCCTGTACCACTGTCATACTTTAAAAAGAAACATCCCTATCTGACTGTTCCCCTGGGCATATCCAGAAGTTATATTAAAAGTTAAGGTTTGCAAGATTTTTACAAACATTTCATTTTATCCTCACAACACCCCTGGGAGATAAGTACTGTTATTTTTCTCATTTTATAGATGAGGAACCTGAGGTAACAAGAGGTTAAATAACTTGACCAGGAGCACACAACTAGAATGAGTTTGAGAATGCATTGAGTTCCATTGGACTCCAGACCCATCATTCTCTGCACTGTGGTGCTCCCCAGCACCCTGGTGGCCTGGGCATAATTAGAATCTTGACAGGACTTCTGGAAGGGTGAGGTTGAGATTGTTGGTCATTTCTGTTATGACTGACACTTCTCCATGTCCCTATTTGGGGTTTACTTGGAAAAGATACTGGAGTGGTTTATCATTTCTTTCTCTGGTTCATTTTACCAACAAGGAAACTGAGGCAAGCAGGGTTAAGTGGCAACTATTAAGTATCTGAGGTCAGATTTGAACTCAGGAAGATAAGTCTTCCTGACTCCAGGTCCAGCCTCTATCCAATGTATCTGAGGTATTTACCCAGTGAGAATTAGGTGTAAACTATGGTCTAGTCTCCTCTTTTGGTATGAGAAGAAGTCTTTTCAGATTTGCTGAGGGAATAAGTTTGTGTATTTTGGAACCTGCATAAAAAAAAGCAGTTAGAATCAAAATCTGTGTATCTGATGGTAGGGAGGAGAAAGAACTGCCCTGAAAAGGAAGTATCTTGGCCATGGTCACCAACTGAGATGAGTAAAGCAGAATCCAAACTTCCCCAGGAGCCCAGAAGAAACACTTCATCATGCATCCTTGAAAGAAACTTCTTAATATTCCAGCAAAAGGACTTTCAGGAGCTGTGAGTTTACTTCTCTGCCTCATACACCCACTAAGCTTGAGCTCCTTTCCCCTGGACTCTCTACCTTCTTGGAAGAGTGGGTCACAGACTTCTGGGGAAATGTTTGATACCAACTCTTACCATGTCACCTTTGTAATTACACCTTTCTAAAAGCTCATTGAGACTGGCTGAATAATTGATACCACTAATAATTATAAGAGAGTAAAGCCAAAGATAATTCAAAGATTTTGAGTCTGGGTGACTGGGAAGGATGGTGGCAGATGCCAGCCACAGAAATAGACAGAGGAACAGGTTGATGATGAGTTCGGTTTAGGACATATTGGATTTGAGACATGGGAAGGAAGTCCAGGTATAGCCATCTGGCAAGTGGTTGGAGATGTGGAACTGGATTCTTATAATCATCGCTTAGGAGATGCTAGTTGAAGCTCTGGGAGTAGATAAGATCACCAAGGGAGACAGTGTAGACGAAGATCTCTTCTTGGGATTCACCCACACTTAGAGGTTGGGAGGAGGAAGATGAACCAAAAGAGATCAAAAAGGAGAGGTTCTTTGAAATTATAATTGTTGGGGTGACTAGGTGGCGAAGTGGATAGAGCACCGGCCCTGGAGTCAGGAGTACCTGAGTTCAAATCTGGCCTTAGACACTTAATAATTGCCTAGCTGTGTGGCCCTGGGCAAGCCACTTAACCCCATTGCCTTGCAAAATCCTAAATGCATATATATATATATATATATATATATATATATATATATATATATATATATATATATGATTGTTTTGAAACTTTAATCTATAAAAGTCATTTCAATTCAGAATTACTGAATCTTCATTATGACCCTAGCAGTAGTAAATAGAAATATCTTCTTTCCAGAAATGATACGTAAAAAGGTTTTTTTAATTTATCCTCTTATTCCACTAATTTTTTGAGACAGGGTCAGGTATAGAATTCAGTTTTTCCCTTTCCAAATCTAGCACTCTTTCTACTGTATTACACTGATACTCCAATCTTAGAATTTGAGGAGAGGAACAAGGGACATAATCTGACATACATTCTAGAGATCAGGAGAAAGAATCTCAAAGAGTTAGAAAGAAATGTAGATTGGATCCTGTGGCCTAAAATTCTGTAGGGAAAGTAGTCCCAAGAAGACTGAGATACTCTCAACAACAAAGTTTTGGTAACATAAACACAAAGAATTCCAGTGCTGAAGAAAAGGGAGAACTGTCTAAAGAGAACAATACATGATAAAGGGAATTCATTGATCAATTAGAGTTCAACCAGACACATACAGACTAATGAAAGCTAAGCAATTAGGAATGAATATAAAAGGAGTACTGGCTTTGTTATTGCTACTTCACCTACCTAGGCCTCAGTTTCCCCATCTGTTAAAGAAAAACATTGGAATAAATGATCTTTTGTGTCCCTTTAATACTAAATTTGTCATTCTGTGATGATCCTATGACATTTTCCTCAAAGTTTCCATTTTTTTCTATTTGGGCAGTGAGCAAGCATTTATCAAGTGTTTATTTAGACACTGCAAAGCAATGAGGATACAAAAAAAGGCAAAAACACTTCCACTCATAAAAGAGCTTGCATTCTAATGGGGGAGACTACAAGACAAATCCAGAGTAGATGGAAAATTATCTGAGTGGGGCTGGCATTAGCAGTGGGGGAGAATGGGAAAGATCTAAAAAAGTGGGGATTTGAATTAAGTATTGAAAGAAGCCAAGAAAAAAATAAGAGAGAGAAGTGAGGAAACAGAGCATTCTTTCCTAAGGATCAGAATTGGGTCAAGCATAGTAGTTCTTCACAATGGTTTCTTTTGAAAAAGGAAATTATCATTCTTTTAAGTCCAATACCCTTATTTTATAGGTAAAGCACCTGAGGTTCAGAGGGTTGAAGAGGACTATCTAAGGTCTCAGGACTTCATAGTGACAACCAGGACTAGAAACCTGGATACCAGTCCAAAACTTGAGGGATGACAGGATGCTTTCCTAGAGAGGGGAGGAAGGGCCTATCTGTTAACATGCTGTTTTGGGGTGAGAGATCAAGGAATGAGCCAGTGAGGTGGCAAAGAGGATGGAGGGCCAGGCCTGGATTGAGTTCAAATCTGACCCTAGGCATTCATCAGTTGTGTGACTCTGGGCAAGTCACTAACCCTTTTTGCCTCAGTTTCCTTATCTGTAAAATGAGTTGGAGGCAGAAATGACAAACCACTCCAGTATCTTTGCCAAGAGAACTCCAAATAGGGGTCATATAGCGTCCTAAACAACTAAATAACAACAACCAACAACAAAAATCAGGGGAAAATATACTTAAATGCAGGCTGATAGATATAATCTGACATTGGATGGAATGAGGGTGGAAATAAATGTGGTCTGTATACCTGAAAATATAGGTTTTGGATATCTGGGTAAGTTGTTTTAGGTTCTTCCTATATCATTCAGAACAAAATTTTAGAAAGAAGTGTTTTTGAGGGACACGTAGTTAATATTTTTAAAGTTGCAATGTATCACAATAAAAGATAATATGAATTCAAAAACTTTTTCATTCCTCAGCTTTTAAACATTTGTCAGTGGGAATAATAGGAAAAACCTTAATCTCACTCATTTGTTTTAATTATTACAAATGTTCTGGTAAATGCAGTTTGACTGTTAATCTTATGATACATCCTTACCTCTGGGCTTTTATTGAAATACCACATTTGGGCTCCCATCAATGGAACCAAAGCTGGAGTGCTTCAGTGCATACAGAGTTCAAATGACTCACCAGTCAGCAAATTCTTCTGCCTTTCTTAGTTTCTCTCTGATTAGTTATTGAATTTCCCCTCCCTCTTTGCCCTCTATCCAAGTTGGACATTATTCTCAGCTGCCAGCTGAATGAAGAAGCTGGTAGAAGAAGCACACTGAATACCGGGGTCGTGAAGTCAGCTTGGAGAAGACAGCTTGGAGAAGACAGCTTGTATAATTCAAGCCCATGAAGAGCCTCTCCTTGCACTCCCTTCCTCCATCAATACACGTGCACATACACAGTAGTTCCACTGTCTTTACATTTCCCATCATAATTGCCTTCTGTTTAGGTTTTATTAAGCTTGGAAGCCTTTAAATGGAACAGAGCAAAAACTTGTCAAGCTAGTTGACTGTCCAAAGAACGTATGTTCTTTCCAAATAGTGGAAGACTTTAGTTACATAAAACTGGAAAAATATGTAGCTGTAGTCTAAAGGATCTGAGGGTAGGGTAGTGAAAAGAACAGGAGACCACAAATGAAGAGAACTGGGGCAGGGGATGAAGTGAGGAGGCATCATTATATAATAGAAGATCGGGGTTAGGGTCAGGAAACCTGGATTCTACTCCTGGCTCTGCCATTAATTGACTTGAGGCTAATCACTTTACCTTTGTGAGCCCCATTTTCCTCAAGTGTAAGATGAGGGTGTTGACTGGCTGCTCTCAAAGGTCCCTTCCAGCTCTAGTCACATAAGTTGGGGGATATTGGACAAGTCCCCTTTACTTGTGGTCTCCGTTTCTTCGCCCCATCCACAAAGCTGCTTCCTAGCTTGACTCCATCTAAGACTGACAAGATTGCTTTTTTAAGGTCACCTGGGGAATGGCTAATCTTTTTGTCAATCAGTGGCAAACCTAACCTCTAACTCCATCAGGGAAAATTCCTTTACATTTGGGAAAGGGTGACAGAATATAGACATATCTTTATACTTTAACACATTGAAACCTCATCTCTCTTAGCTACTATCTTTTGTGATTTCATCAGCTAAATTGGGGATGGAAGGGGACTTCCCTAGACCCATAAGATATTATTAAGCATTTTTTAAAATGTCAGTACTCCAAGGACATATGATTTCATCTCCATAGAAATAGATGACATGCCTTAGTAAACAGATTCATGAGATGCTGGGGCTTAGAAAGAAGGAAAGAAGGAAGGAAAAGCCTTGCACCTCTTCTTGACTTCCCTATTTCTATGGATTGCATCATTTCCCCCAGTTGCCCAGGCTTAAAACTTCAGAATCGTTTTGGACTCTAACCTCATCCTTCACATTCAGTCTCTGAACCTTGCTGATTCTATGCCTGAACTGTTTCTTAAATCTCTACCCTTTCTCTGTGGCCACTGCTGCCACCCTAGTCAAGGTTCTGGGTACATCCTGCCTTGCCAGGTTGGTGTTGTTCAGTCTTGACCAAAAACTGGAACGGTTTGTCATTTCCTTTTCCAGCTCATTTTATAGATGAGGAAGGAAACTGAGACAAACAGGGTTAAGAGACTTGCCCAGGGTCACACAACTAGTGAGTATCTGAGGCTCAATTTGAACTCAGGAAGATGAGTTTTCCTGACTCCAACTTTGGCACTCTATCGATTGCATCATAATACCTCCTAATAAATCTTTCTAGCTCTATGTAGTATTTGCCAGATTAATTTTCCTAATACATAATTTTATCCTATTACCCTTCTACTTAAAAGCATTTAATGTCTTCCATTTGTCTACTGAATAAGGTCCAAATGTATTATAATGGTCTGACTTGAAATTGTCCATTATTTGGCTTCAACTGAATTTTTTAGTCTTCTCTCCCTGATTTCCCTGTGAGTGGGCTCTTTCTCTGCAAAGCTAGATTATTTGCCACACCCCACAAGTATCCTATGTGTTCTCACCTACTTCTCTTTGCTCATGCCCTTACCTCTACCTGGTATATTGTCGTTATTCCTGTTTCTGTCTGTTGAAATTCCATCCATCCTTCCAATCCTAGCTCAAATATTGCATCACTTTGAAGATTCTCTGATCTCATTCGTCAGAAATGACTTCTTCCTCCTCAACATTTTAGTATTCCTTATTCACTTCTCTCTCATATTCATGTGCCAAGTTTTATTTTTCATTATAACTATTTGTGCATCTGACCTATTTCCCTACTAGCTCATAGGCTCCTTGAAGCAGGGACCATGTCTGGCTCACCTGTTTACCTTCCTCCACATAACTAGACTTTTGCATTTTTTAAAAAATTTTGGTCCAGCCCTGTGATTTTGTGATATATAATTCCTGGTGAAGAAATCTCCCCGTGTAGATTAGCATTTGTCTCATTTCAGAGAATTACTTTGGGACAATCAAGGGCCTTATCACAGGTCAGTGTGGGTAAGAGAAAAGATTAAATCCAAGATTTTCTGATTCTGAGGCTATCTGTCCATCTGAGACTATTACCCTATCCACCATGCCCAAAGCCTTTTGCTTTCAATTCTAAATATGTAAATTAAAGAGAACCTTACAGGTCATCTTGTCCATCCTCCTCATTTTACTGATGAGGAAACTGAGGTCTAGAGAAATGAAGTGATTTGCCAAGATCATACAAAGGGATAGTGCTAATATTAAATGTTTCTTTATTGTTGAATGAATTATGCCCAAGGAGATCAGCAGAGCTCACATTTTAAAATAATTACTCAATTGAAAGCAAGCTGCAGCTTTGGCAGCAATCTCAGTAGCAGGAGGAAACAGTTATTGAGGGAACAATTGTCTACAACAGCATCTCATTATCTTATCCAAAGTCTGTTCCCTAGTTACTAAGACTATAATTTTATTACCACAATTGGAAGAAAGCAACATCCTTTTTCCCAGGCCTATTGCAAATATTAGGAGAAAGTACATCCTGCACCCATTTCAAAAATAAAACTTAGAAACCCCTACACACCCTTCTTCTAAAAACCAAACTGGACACAATTTAAAGGATAATAAATAGAATTTCCAGGTGCACTGTTCTTATAATATATCCATTATCCCTAATTAATTGTTTTAATGTAAAATGTATCTAAACTTTGTGATTTTTTTTAAGTGTTTGCAAGGCAAATGGGGTTAAGTGGCTTGCCCAAGGCCACACAACTAGGTAATTATTGAGTGTCTGAGACCGGATTTGAACCCAGGTAGTCCTGACTCCAGGGCTTGTGCTTTATCCACTGCGCCACCTAGCTGCCCCTAAACTTGATTCTTGAGGACAGGGGTCTGTCACTGACTTGGTATTATGCATCAGCAGAATAAGAATATACAAAAAATGGTGAACTAACTTTCCTTTTAAAGTATTAAAAAGTCATAATTTATCTGCTGCTCAGTCAAAAGACCTGGCCTTGAGTCCTAGATCTGAAACCTATCAGTTGTATGACACTGGCAAGGTGATATGGCCTTTTCGGAGGCTGTTTCCCCATCTGCAAAACAGTAATTATAATAATACTCCTTCCCCCACAGGGTAGTTGTTAGGAAAGCACTTGTAAATCTTTAACAATTTATGCAAACTTGGGTTAGTATTTCATGGTTCTAGAAAAGGAAGTAATGATCACCATCATATGAAAGATATTAGTCAGTTATTAATTTCTATCTAAGGTTTATTTTACGAAAATTTTTTTGAAGGTTGAGGTTAGGTTGCTTGGGAAATGTGTTACCTTGATGTCCAAAATACTATATTCAGGGGCAGCTAGGTGGCACAGTGGATAGAGCACTGGTCCTGGAGTCAGGAGTACCTGAGTTCAAATCCAGCGTCAGACACTGAATAATTGCCTAGCTGTATGTCCTTGGTCAAGTCACTTAACCCCATTGTCTTGCAAAAAATAAAAAACAAAAAAGTTAAAAACAAAATACTATATTCAGTGCGGCTAGGTGGCGCAGTGGATAAAGCACCAGCCCTGGAGTCAGGAATACCTGGGTTCAAATCCGGTCTCAGACACTCAATAATTACCTAGCCGTGTGGCCTTGGGCAAGCCACTTAACCCCATTTGCCTTGCAAAAAAAAATCCTAAAAAAAAATGCTACATTCAGACCGAAAGATACTTCTTCCTTTGTTTTCTTGATCTGGTTCCTTTATTTGTTCCTTTATTTATATTTCTAGTAAAGTAGTTGGAAGAAAAATGTGGTGAGCCATAATTTGGATCAATACAATAATTCATTCTTCCTCCTTCTTAAATATGTTCAAAGAATAAGTAGTTTTTTTGTTTTTGTTTTTTTAGATTTTTCAAGGCAATGGGGTTAAGTGCTTGCCCAAGGCCACACGGCTAGGTAATTATTGAGTGTCTGAGGTCGGATTTGAACCCAGGTACTCCTGACTCCAAGGCCAGTGCTCTATTCACCTCGCCACCTAGCCACCCCAGAATAAGTAGGTTTTTAAGGAAAATCCGGTGAAATCAGGCAACCCCATACACATGAAGACATTTCTGGTCCCTTAAATTGTGCATGCCTTCCCTTCCAAATTACCTTGCATTTAAATTCTATATATTTTGTATATTCTCTGTACATCCTTGATAAAAATGTAAGTTTCTTGAAGGCAAGAACTATTTTATTTTCATTTTTGTTTCGCCAATGGTCCATCTTAGAAATTTTCCTTGGTACAATTAGGGGACTTATCCAGGAAAACACAGGACTTCTGATTCTGAGGCTGCCTGTCCACCTGGCATGTAGTTGGAGGCTAATAAATGCTGACTGACTGACTGGAGCATTCATCTCTATTTGTCCCAAACTGGTGGTGAATGGTAAAGAATAACAGAGAAGTGGTGCCAAGGACCCCAGTCAGAAAAATTGCTGTAACCTTTGAAGCCCACCAGGATACTCTTTTTCTCGAGAACCTCAAAGACTTTCCCCTTTCTATCTTTGACTCCCCTCTCCATGTTTCTGATGAAAATGTATTTTTATTGCTAATGTGTTTCTAATGAAGCTGCCCTTAATAAAGCAAAGATCTAGAAGGTAGGAAGAAAAGAAGCAGGACAGAAGGGGAATAAAACCAAATGGAAAGGGGCGGCTAGGTGGTGTAGTGGATAGAGCACTGGTCCTGAAGTCAGGAGTACCTGAGTTCAAATCTGGCCTCAGACACTTAATAATTCCCTAGCTGTGTGGCCTTGAGCAAGCCGCTTAACCCCATTTGCCTTGCAAAAATAAATAAAAAACCAAACAAACGGAAGTGCATCCATGCTAATATTTTTTCTAGATAATCTAGGACTATAATTGAATTGTGCCCTTCAGAATCTTCTACTCTGTGTTGAAGCTTTGGGGTTCATTTCTGCCTCCATGTATTCCAGGCTTCCAAACACAATCCTATTTTTGATTTTTCCACCTGGCTTAGAGGATGGTATTCATTTTCCCTCCACAGGAAGGTGGTGTAGAGTTGGTGGTTGTGCATCCCATTCCACTGCACTTCTCATCTGGCCCCAGACTTTGATAAGGAGAGGGTGAGGTAGGCCTCAGGGACTTAATAGACCTAAATCTCCTTGATTTTAATTGCAAAGACCCTCTTCTTCTACAATAAAGATCGCCTATATAATGTGTCATGATTCCCGAGTCTATGATTTTCTTCTTTATCTTTGACTATATACAGTCGATCTCAGACTTATGTTAGAAGCTCAGGATTGTAATTAGGAATTCTGGTAGTAGGGGCAAATTCAGGTAAGGGGGTTGGAAGAGGTGGTGGTGGTGGTGGGAGTGTCTAAGGTATGACTAACTCCTGTGTGTGTGGTTGGGACAGGGGCGTGTTTAACTGCTGGCTCTCCAAAAAAAAAAAAAGATATATTTTTAGTTTAATTTGCATTATTAAAATCTTCTCCATCACCTTCTTAGTCTAGAAATCAAGAAAACAATTCCTCACATCCTAATTTGTAGTATTTTATTGATTTCCAAAGTGTAAATGGCTCTTCAGAGCTGGCCTGAACTGCTTCCAGAATACTCTTGAGTTAATGGAGATTGGTAGAACCGTGATCTAGAAATCCATGGATAAAAGGAACCATATCTGGATTAGATAGAACAAATATTAAAGGAATACAGGTGTTTGCTGGGTGAAGGTGTCAGAGGATCTGAAAATATCAAGGGGAGTAACAGGAAATATGTCAGCTTTTTCTATTGTCCAGGCTATTGGGGAGAGGGGAAGGTGTGAGAAAAGGAGAAATTAGTATTAGATCAATCTGTCAAGAATCATTTTTAAATCAACTATTAGGTCTTTTAAACATAGCCAAGTCCAGCTAGGGTTAAAAGGCATAAAATGAAATAAGTCCCTGCCCTCAACAATTTTGTATTATACAGAAACAACATATAACATATTAATAAATACAAAATCAATACAAGGTAATCTGGGAGGATGAGAGAAACTTTAGCTGAATTTTGAGAAAGGATAGGAGTTCTAAGAGAGTAGGGGGAGGAAGGAGCATATTCTAGCCACAGTAGAAAGTCTGCAAATGTATAGCTTTTACCAGATTGTTTGTTGCCATGGGGAGGGGACAGGGAAGAGAGGGTGACAGAAAAGTGTGGGACTCATAAACTTGCAAATGGATGAATATTGAAAAGTACCTTTTCATGTAATCAAAAAAAATAATGAAGCCAAGAAAAGTCTGTGTGTAAAGCTATTCAGGTGGTCGATGACATAGATTGTGCCAGTGTATATCTTGGACAGTTGAACTGAAGAGAAATAAGACAGAGGAATTTGTATTTTTTGCTATATTCAACAGAGGCAATCTAGTGCGTATGGCCCATTCTGTATGGATGGTAGATTGAAAACTGAGGCCTGGAGACCAGAAGCTATTGTAGTAGCTCTGGGGAGAGGTGACAAGGGTCTGAACTGAGGGGGTTGTGGATGAGAGGAACCAAGGGACAAATGTGAGATCTTGAGGCAGAATGGACAGGGGGCAGCACTACAAAATGGGGAACTTGAGAAGGTGAAGGTTCAGTGAGCACCAGAATATGGAAGGAACAAAGAAGGATCATAAGAGTCTAGGATCACAGATTCAAAGCTTGGAGAGATTGTAGAGGTTATCTAGTCACATCCCATGTAAATGAAGAAACCAAGTCCCCTTAAGGTTATTTGCCTAACATAAGTGAATTCAGATTCTCTGACCCTCAATCAGCAGGGTTGGGGTAGAGTGGAAGTGAGTTTACCATATGGACCATGGGGAGCAGGATGGCCAACATCTGTTACAGCCAGCATATGCTCTCTCTGTGATCTCTGAACTTGACATAGGCATTCCTTATGGTACACGTTATGGGGGAACATAGCAGTGATGGTGGAACCCCCAATAGTCACAAGGGATGGGGGGAGAAGACAGCTCTGGGACAAGCATGACTTTAGAAGAGGTGTTCAGCAGTTGGTCCTGGGACCAGCTAATGTCCCTAATTAAGAGACAATCCATATGGTTGTGGTTCTTTTGAGATCTGGGAAATTTTTCATTGAATGTATCATTCCTGTATAGTCTCTGTGATTTTCATTTTTTTAAACCTCTAATTTCAGATGAAAAGCTTCTGGGAAAGTAGCTGGTATCAACTCACTAGGAAGTTCTGACTTCCATCATCACATTATCACTAATACTCCTCTCTTTGGCAATGTTTATTTAGCATTTACAGTGGAAACCCAAGGAAAAATCTGTGGGAGCTTTGAAATATATTACCTTTGGAGAGAAAGGAAAGGAAATGAACCTAGACTTTATGAAATATCATTGGGCTATAAGATGCCTACTAGAAGAATACACTTCATTTAATAGATGACTGATATATATGACTTTTAGTACAATCATGTTCAAAGTGGAGGTTACAAGTGTCTAAGTCTTTCATGCTTCCTCTTCCTCAGTAGCGCCTATGGAGAATTCTTTTACTGTTTATGTAAGATCTTTTCAAGTTCTCCCCTTTCTACTGAAATCTTCTCTCTGGGAAACTAGATAGCTTTTGTGAGTTCAATTCAATAAATTTGTTCACACTTATTAATCCAAACAAGCTTCATCATAAGTTTAACTCATTCCACTTTATTAGTGAATATTTGTACAACATAATTTTAAAACAATTATCACATTAATGGGGCCATCAAAAGATAAAAAAATTAATATACTTTTTTTGCAAGAAAAAATGAAATAGCCAAAAAGAAAATATGAACATCCTTTATTAAAGGAAACTATGCTTATCACTTTACTATGCAAAAGAAAAAAAATTCAAGGGATTTTTTCAAAGTATGCTGTGTCATTACAAGTCTACTTTGTTTAAAAATTAGCAAATTGAACGCTTACAATGTAATTTTGTATGAAAAAGAACAATCTTTATGTCTGTTTTATAATATTCCATGAAAGCAAAAAAAAATTGTACAGTGGAATTTGCTATTTATTTTTTAGCTATTTCCCAAAGGATTTGGCTGTAAATGGAAATTTTCTCTCAAGTGTTTCCATACTACAGGGAAAGATTTGTCTCTATAAAGAAATGCATAGGGTAGAAATCCTGTGAAAGAGCTTAGAGAACAGGAAAGCACATAAGAGGTTATGGCCCCGTGGACCCAGAGAGTTTGTCTCTGGCTTGTTCCCACAATGATTCCATTTCCTCTAGAGACCATCTGATAGCTTTCTCTCTCCAAGGGTAAGTGAATTTTTCTAGTTGAGTAGTTGGGGTTTAACGTTATTCCCCAGAGAGCCATGGTTTGTATGTGTCCCTGTATTGTTATTTTAAGAACATTTTGATTTTATGTGTATTATCAAAAACTCTACTAGCTCAATGAAGTTTATCCCATCATTAATTCACAGAATTCACAGACTTCTGTACCAGGAAAAGGTGTGAGATTCTCTAGTACAACTTCCTCAGTTTATAGATGAGAAAAACTGAGACCCAGAGAGATGAATAGGAAAAATAATTTTTTAGAGATTCGAAAAGGGGCAAGAAAATATGAGTTAGATAATCTTTATTTGTCCTAGATGGCATGTCTGTTTCTAAAGGTGATGCTAAGTACTTTCAATGAGAAAATTGAATAAATTAATTTAATAAAATTAATTTCAATGAGTTTTGACTCATTGCTTTAGCTTTCTGGGGGGGAGGTAACAAGACACTCTCTCTACAGCCCTTGCTTCACTGGGGTATTCCAACCCTTGGCTTCCAATGTTCTCTCTATGCCTGGCTTTATGGAGTTGTTAAGAATGTATCTGATAAACATGGAACTTGTTTTGTATGTCTTCAAAAATATGCACTTTAAGACCCCAGACCAGGGGCTTTTTAGCCCAGGATTCATGGAACTTGGTTAAAAAAATTTTGAATGATTGAATTTCAATGTAACTGGTTTTCTTTGTAACCTTTTGTTGTTTTATTCTATGCATTTCAAAAGATGATTCTGAAAATAGGCCCACAGTCTTTATGAGATGCCAAAAGCATCTATGGAACAAAAAAAGATTACAAACCCCTGTTCTAGTCACTTAAGAAAGGTGATGATGATGATAGAATAAAAAAGTAAAAGCTGGAGGTAATTGTTTGGTTATTCAAACATAGTTTGAGCCATGCTAAGGACAAAGGCCTATACATAAACGCAAATAAGTCAAAACAATCTGGGGGGGGGGCACAAATGTTCACAAGCTCATTCATCCAGAGATGCAGTTAACAAGATGAATAAAACATCTTGCTCTTTTTAGTCATATGGCACACCTTATTATTTTTCTTGTAGAAAGAAAGTAGTAGCTATTTGTAACCTTGGACCTTAATGGCTAAAACAAAAGCTGCTTCACTTTTTAAAAATAATTATTTTTTTTTAGTTTTTTTGCAAGGCAAATGGGGTTATATAGCTTGCCCAAGGCCACACAGCTAGGTAATTATTAAGTGTCTGAGTCTGGATTTGAACTCAGGTACTCCTGACTCCAGGGCTGGTGCTCTATCCACTGCGCAACCTAGCCAACCCATTTTGAAAAATGATTCTTAATAATAGATTTAATGCCCAAACTTGTTTTCTGCTATGGAGACCCTTCCCTATTTTAGCAGCAGTGGGAAATGACCTTCAGTTCCTTCTTAAATAATAAGAGCGATAGGTTTCAAGTAATATCATGCAGGGGCATGAGGAGGGGGAAAGTGACACTGTCATGCTGTCACAGAAGTAAATCTGCATTAAGACACTGTCCAGGCTTCTGGACTTTGTGGTTAAGTGTCAGCTTCCTAGTTTTCTTGCTTCTCCCCTCAAAAAAAAAAGCTTATAAAAAATCCCACAGTATTACCATTTCTCATCAAAGGAAAGTCAGCATTTAAATGATGGCCCATACAGACTCTGAAGCAATACAAATAGCAATGTTATTCTTTCCAAAGAGTAGCATGAATAGTCTGTGATCCACCAGTTCAGTAAGTGATGCAATTGCTGTTCAGCCTAAACAGCTGTGATTATTTTCCAAAGCATTAATGCGTAGGTGAGGGTGAACATGCACGCAGACACGTGTGTACAGACAAACACCAAGAACAGAGGCATAAAGAGATGATGAAAACTGGCACCTTATCTTAAGAACATTTTTTATCAATTTTTAATTAAATATAATGTTTTATAATGAAAAAGAAACTATGAATTAAGAAATCAATAAAAAGTTCTTTTGATGGAGGGAGTGTAGATGAATTCTGCTTTAAATGGAGATCAATGTTTGAATGAAAAAAGGCATGTAGAATCTTATTCAATACATGCAGAAATATGTGATCTTTTTGAAGAACTTCTCTAACAAAATGATATGATAGCAGGACTTGTTTTAATTTCTTCAATCTGCAAAGGAAAATCTACAATGATATAATCTCAACATTTTCAGAGCATTGACATTAGGAAATGTTCCTTTCTTCTCACAACTGTATGACAATACTGTATATGCCACAATAAAATTTACAAAAAAAAAGTTGTCTCGGCAGTCATACAAACATCATGATTTTACATTGCAATACACAAGAAAAAAATAGACATTTTTCTGGCACTTCATTTCCTCAATAACTGCTGCCTATTTACAATACAGTACATAGTAATAGGTTTCAATGCATGCTTTTAGAAACTTTTAACTTTTTTAACTCTAATAAAGGCTATTCAGGAAACCATATCCTTTTCAGGTCCAAACAAATAACGAGAAATCTGCCATTTTTTTTTTGTATAACAATCAACAGTTTATTAATGGATATGGTGAAGTTTTAACTATCCACCAAAAGATGTGTAAAAAATTGCCATGAAAGTAAAAATAAATAAAGCTGTTTTTTAAATCAGTCTTCTTTTACATCTTAGTCCAGAATGCAACATTTAAACACAAAACTCATTAAAGTTTTAAAGTAAATCTATTTATATTCAAAGTACAGCTTTTATGACAAATCTAATGAAAACTTAAACTGATTTGGTAATAGGTTCAAAGACTTTCACATTCAAACACAGTTTTCTTTTCACACAAATACTTTCTCCAACAGTGATGGGCAACAGTGATGACATATTGCTGTATTCTGACATAAGGCACTAGGTTAGGAATATGCCATACACTCACCTTATGTCACATTTACCTGTTACTTAGCTATCAATGAACTCTTTCAATTGCAAAAAGTGAGAGAATTTCAAGGACATAGTACAATTTAAAGGATGACAGCTTATTAAATCTTTCAGAAAAGATCTGGATATATATATATATATATATATATATATATATATATACATACATATATATATATATATATACACACACACACACACACACATATGCTTAATACAAGACAATCTTTAAACCTATCAAGCTCTCTTTGTCATGCTTAGTTTAGACATCACTGGGGAAAATAGATTCAATTACCCATCACTCTACCACAACTGACATTCTCATAACCATTACTCGCTTCTATTGCAGTCAAATGTTTGTGAGGCAAAAACTTGACCCAGAAACTTTGTTCACGTTCTCCTACATTCAATGAAGGCTTCAATGTTCACCGTGGTCATTCTGCTTCACTTTCCTTTTGTTTGGCACCTGTTATTATACAGGAAAACAAGCTTTATGGCATTCAGACAGTTATTACTAATGTTCCCTCAAGGCACATTTATTGCCGCCCCTTCCGCCTCTCAGGTCCCAGGTTCAAGCCTTGGAACTCTCCCTCAACCCCCTATTTGGGATCCTCCAAGTCCTGATTGTGCTTCTGCAATCTTTCACATCTGTCCCTTTCTATGTATCCCCATGGACAGCATATGCTTTTAAACTCTCATTACCTGAATAGTTCAGTCTCCAAAATGATCTCTCTGCAAGATTACACTTCCTAAAAACATGGCTCTGATCGCATCAATTTATGCTCAGAAACTTTCAGTGGCTCCCACTCCCACTGAATACTGTCCTAACTTTTGAATATGACTCTTGTGTCAAGGCCTTTGATGATTTGGGCCCAGACTCCCTTTTCAACTTTATTTTCTATTTTTGTAAAATAAAACTCTGTGTTTTCTTATGTTTGTAATTTTTCTTACATGGTTCTCTCTATTTAGAATAATGTCTCCTTCGTGCCCCCACTAACTTCAGCTCTGTTCGTCTAATTCTTTTTTAAGACAAATTCAAAATTATCTTCTCCCTGATATTTTTTGACTCTTCCAGTTGAAAGTAATGTTTCCCTCTTTTGAATTATTATAGAATTTGGTATTCTCTTACTGTACTTTCATATTCTACCTATTATAATTACATATTTAAATTATTTATATGTAACACATGTATAACATATTGTATAAAAGTCCTGATTTCCAGAAAAGGAAAGAGTAGTATCTTCAAACTATAGGTCAGTGAACTTGACTTTGGGTCCTGGAAAAATTAAAGAACATTTGGTAAATGGATAGTTTCTGACCATTTAGAAAGGGAAGTAGATATACATAAATATATTTGTTCAAGAACAAATTATACCTAATAATCCTGCCAAAGAAGACATAAATGAGGCTAGTTTAGCTAGTAGTTAAGAATGCCATAGACACAATATATTTATGTTTGGGCAAAATATTTGACAAAAACCATCTCATGACATCTTTGTGAACAAGATGGAACAATATGACATAGATAATAATATAGCTGGTTGATTTAGAACCTGTTTACATGACTGGATTCAAAGATTAGTTATTAATAGCCTAATATTGTTCTAGTGATGGGAAGTCTCTGGTAAAATGAGCACTGAAATAGGCTAGCCAAGGAAGGTCTTTTTGCACACTGTCATACAACATGTGATGCAATTTTCCTAGCTTTGTGTCACCTGAAAATTTGGCCAACATGGAATTTGTGTTTTTATCACATCATTGATTTAAAAAAGGTTGAAGAAAAAAACGAAAAAAAAAATGTTGAACAGCCCAAAGTCAAGGGCAAATCCTTAAAGAAATAATGACTGGGTTGAAGAGAAAAAATTCTCTAGCCAGGTTAAAAAAATCAATTTCCGATAAAAGTCAGGGCAAGCAGTCACTAGATCACGTGGAAAATACCTGAGGTTTCTAGTGGGTAGCAAATTCAATGAGACACTAGTGCAACATGTGGTTCAAAAAAATTAATGCAAAAAAAACCCTAAAAAAAATTAATGCAATCTATGCTATGTAAATAGAAAAGTAGTGTCCAGAACTGGAAGGTGGGAGGTAGTTGGTGAGAATCCTACTGGATGCCTCCCTAATCAAACCATAGCTATATATACTGTGTTGAGTTTCAGGCTTCACATGGTAGAAAGAAGGGGTAATGAAAAATGGGACTAAATCCAAAGGATGACTATGAAGAACTTGAGACTGACTCATAGAAGGGTCAAAAAAAAAAATCAGGATGTTTAGGATGGAGAAAAGAAGAGAGGGTGGGGGAACAATGATGGCTGGCAAAATATTTTAAAAGCTGTTATGTGGAA
This sequence comes from Macrotis lagotis, assembly GCF_037893015.1. Taxonomy (NCBI): domain Eukaryota; kingdom Metazoa; phylum Chordata; class Mammalia; order Peramelemorphia; family Peramelidae; genus Macrotis; species Macrotis lagotis. The sequence goes on along the minus strand of NC_133664.1, from coordinate 93,771,941 downwards.
CAGGGTTTTAAGACTTATTTGATTTGACTCCAGAGAGAAGAACTAGGAATAGACAGAAACAGCACTGAGACAGATTTTGATTGGATGAAAGGAAAAAACCTTCCAAACATGTGGAATTGTCTAGAAGCAGAATGGACAGCCCCAGGAGTTTAGGAGGTTTTTTATCATCTGAATGGAGGTTTTTGGTGATTCCATAAAGGTGCTATTACAGTGCACAACATCTTCTGACAAAAAGACTTTACCACTTCCAAGAAGCCTGACAAATCATTTCTGGTTATCCTATGCAAACAACCCTAAGGTGGAGAGGTGGTTTGGAGTGTTGTGTATTCTGTCAAGTGAAAAGCAGGTAGTTTACACACACTTATCCAGTTTCTACTTCTTTCAATTCAGCAACCTTAATTAATATTTAGCAAATATCCAGGTATGGTGCCTCTGCATCACCAATACTACCTTACATAGCAGAGTCTTTCATGTTCTTAAAAAAAATTTTAACTGATTTTCACCAAAGGGCATCAAAACACTTCAGCGGCTGCTGGTGCAGCAAGGGCCATGAACAACTTACAAGTGATTTTTACTCTTTAAGTTCATTTCTAAGTAGATTGTATAGAATAGAGAACCCATTTTCCTATAGAAATGTTATAGATGATAGTTTCCAGTGAAGTCCACAATCCTAATTAATTCATAATGTACCTGAAGTAATAATATTACTAATACTATTTTAACTTTGCTTAAAGACTTTTTATAAAAGTGTTTCTTAGAGAAAAATACATTCAAAGTTCAGGTATTGGCAGATGGATCCCCATGGTTTTGAGTTTGGAAGATTTGTAAATAATTCCTGATGAAAGTTACTAACTAGATAACTTTCTATCTTTCTGGGCCATTCACTCTCCAGTTATTATGAACTAGCCAACAAAAGTGGTTGCCTCCATGAGGAATAACGTTTTAGATTTGGGGCTCCCTTGCCAGTCATCTGCATGTAAGGGTTGCTCATAAGTAGCAGTCTCTTTTTTTTGGAGTGAGTTTATGATGGATTATCTGATACATAATAATCAATGTTAAAAATATATACAGAGGGGCGACTAGGTGGCATAGTGGATCTAACACTGGCCTTGGAGTCAGAAGTACCTGAGTTCAAATCCAGCCTCAGACACTTAATAATTACCTAGCTGTGTGGCCTTGGGCAAGCCACTTAACCCCATTGCCTTGCAAAAAACTAAAAAAAAAAATACAGAAATCTGTCACTGTTTTTATTTTACAATTCCAACTAATGTGGACATACTGTTATCTTAGAATTATTTTAGTTTGATACAGGAGTGAAGAAAGTGGGGCAAAGAAACATCTGGCAGTCTTTTGACCCCTAAAATCATTCTCCTACTTTTAAATTTAGGGGAACAAGACAAAACCAACTCTATTCTAACACCTTCCCTCCTGCTTATTTACTACTCCAGAAAATGAGACTGATTCCTGAGAGAAGTAATTATTATCTCTGGTCTGGTAATTTATTATCAAAAAAAGTTAGTACTTAAGACATTCTAATTATACACCAGAATGTTATTTTTTCCATTAAAAATAGGCTTAATTTTCATATTTTCTAACTGGTATTCATTCCTAAGTGAAATAAAACTGAAGATATATAGTATTCCATGGTGTAGTTAAAGTCAGTGTGCAGGTAAAGTCCTGGGCTCTGATTGTGGCTTGGACAATTACACCAAAAAGATGTTACTTTGGACAAGTCATATCGTCATAGCCTCATCTGTAAAATGAAGCAATGATACTTATACCACCCATATCATTGGGATGTTGTTAGGAAAGTGCTTTGTAAACCTTAATCTGCTACATATAAAGGTGAATTATTATTCATGGGAATGAGTATGATGGAAATCTTAAAAATATTTTAGGCTACCTAGGAATTTATGGGTATCACTAAGATACATGAAAAGTAGAATTTCTGTCTAAGACTTCGCATTATATCTATATAAGAGCATGGGATTTAAACAAAGCGAGAAAGTCTGAAAAAATTTGGGGTCTTGGTGAAGCAAAGCAGCAAACTAAGAGGTGGTGTGGTTTATGGGAAAATTATTTGCTACAGCAATATGAGATTACCATGGCATATTTTCTACATTCGGTCACACCTTGAGAAAAGTAAAAGTTAGTATCCATACCTGCTGGTGTGAGTACCAAGGCTTGTAGAATGTCTGACAGTGAAATAATGCCCACAATGCTATCTGCTTCACTTACTACCACTAGCCGATGAACCTGTAAACAAGAAAAAAAAAAGATTTGTGGGAATTGGTACTTTTTTTATTTTAAAAATGTGCAATAATGAAAAGAAATGCATTAGGTTCAATGAAGTCTGGTGAAAACAATACCACAACTCACCATAATAACATAATATAATAACTCACAGAACAGGAAAAGGCTTCATATCTCTGAGGTACCATCTCACACCTCTCAGACTGGCCAATATGACCAGAAAGGAAAATGACCAATGTTGGAAGGGATGTGGGAAATCTGGGACACTAATACATTGTTGGTGGAGCTGTGGATTTATCCAGACTTTCTGGAGAGCAATTTGGAATTACGTCCAAAGGGCAATAAAAAAATGTGCATACCCTTTGATCCAGCAATTCCACTACTGGGTCTATACCCGGAAGAGATCATGAAAAAGGGTTAAAAACATCACTTGTATAAAAATATTCATAGCAGCTCTATTTGTGGTGGCAAAGAATTGGAAATTGAGTGAATGTCCATCAATTGGGGAATGGCTTAACAAACTGTGGTACAGGGTGGCTAGGTGGCATAGTGGATAAAGCACCAGCCCTGGAATCAGGAGTACCTGGGTTCAAATCTGGTCTCAGACACTTAATTACCTAGCTGTGTGGCCTTGGGCAAGCTATTTAACCCCATTTGCCTTGCAAAAACCTAAAAAAAAAAAATACTGTGGTACATGTATGTGATGGAACACTATTGTACTATTAGAAACCAGGAGGGATAGGAATTCAGAGAAGCCTGGAAGGATTTGCATGAACTGATGCTGAGTGAGATGAGCAGAACCAGAAGAACACTGTACACCCTAACAGCAACATGGGGGCGATGATCAACCTTGATGGACTCGCTCATTCCATCAGTGCAACAATCAGGGCCAATTTTAGGTATCTGAGACAGAGAATACCATGGGTATCCAGAGAAAGAACTGTCGAGTTGAAACAAAGACCAAAATCTTACCTTTATTTTTTTTAAAGGTATCTTATTATGTAATTTTGCTATCTCTTATATTTTATTTTTTTTCCTTAAGGATATGATCTGTCTCTCAACACATTCAATTTTGATCAATGTATAACATGGAAACAATGTAAAGATTATCATACTGCCTTCTGTGGGGGGTGAGGGGAAGGAAGTGAGACTGGGGATAAAACTGTAAAATTCAAAAAATAATTAAAAAAAGAAAAGTCTTCATATCTAAGGGAATGTTGATTGAATACTTTGTAAGAAATTTAGGTAGTTTGTAGTTGACATTTATATCTGAGATAACATGAAACCCAAGGGAGATACATAGAACAAAGAAGAATACATATAGTTATATCCTTTGAAATGCATGAGTTCCTCTATTAATTTCCAAGAAGTGGTATCTTGCTGAATTCAGTAATATACCTTTTACATGGGAAAAATGCCCAAAAGATTATTCAAATAGTAAATAACAAAAATCAAATAGCTTAGATTACTTGATTTTACTTGCTTTTTAGTCAGGAAACTCACATATTTGGAATAGCTCTTTGATATATATTGTTTAGATGTTTGGTTAACCATTGTGAAATGGCATGGTTTACATTGACAACAATAATTAAAAACCATCTAAATTTTCTTTCTGGTTCTGGACAATATTTTGAAGCACTACTCAAAATAAAGAAATCCTTACCAATGAGGATGGGGTATAAAACATTAACTCTCTTCTGACCCAAAGAACTGTTAAGACTTTAGGACTGAGGTAACTACATACCAGTCAGGATACTTTAGAGATCCTCTTCTCTTGTATTTGAACAGTCATACCCACCTGATACAAAATGGGGAACACAGGAAAGAGATAGAAAGAAAAGGGGGGAAATTCTTTTTTTTAAACATTTTTCTCTAATAATATGATGTTGATGATGCTTTTGATAGAATAGATTTTTTTGGGAGGGGTAGTAAAATGTACTTAATCATGCCATCCTCATGTCAAATAACCCAAAATTTCACTCAGGTTCATTTCAAAAGCAATAAGTCAGAATAAACTAAGTTTTTCAATACAATAAGGGAGAACAGAAGATAAACAATTGGAAAACAAATATACTATTTATATAATTTTTAAAAAAGAACAGAAGAGATCTAAGATTTTAAGTTGTCTCCCCATGTGTACTATTTGAAGATTTTATAATAATTATTTTAAAATAACCATCCTTTGAATTAATGGAATTTAAGGTCCTAAACAAGTACCTGTTAGAAAATTTATTATGTCACGAATTAAAATATATATATACCCTATTTTCATACAAGCCTAGAACTCTTCCATATTCATAATATCAGGTTCATATATTTTCAATATTCACAGGTTGGACAAATATTCAATCTCAATATAGTCATCTAAGAATCTAAATTACTCAGTTGAAATGCAGTATTTCAAAATTGTGGAAATTAAGCAATTTACTTAGAAATTAAATTATTCACAAAGTTACTTGCCACACAGCTAGGTAATTATTAAGTGTCTGAGGCCGGATTTGAACTCAGGTACTCCTGACTCCAGGGCCGGTGCTCTATCCACTGAGCCAACTAGCTGCCCCTACTGCGCCAACTAGCCGCCCTGCACAAAGTTACTTTTTCTGGCTCATTAAAAGAGTAAAGAAAATTCTAAAGTAGTAAAAGACAAGACTGTTGATAACTAGGTAAAAATTAAATTCTTTTAAGTTTATTAAGATATCTTATTCCTGGTCAATTTTATCTGGCAGAAAGTCTAGATGTCCAGAAAACAAAGTAAAACAAAAAGGATCAATTGAAGAACAAAACAAAAGGTCTCAGCTGAAGAACTTAATATTCTTAATAAAAGTTTTTGGGGGCAGCTAGGTGGCACAGTGGATAGAGCACCGGCCCTGGAGTCAGGAGTACCTGAGATCAAATTCGGCCTCAGACACTTAATAATTACCTAGCTGTGTGGCCTTGGGCAAGCCACTTAACCCCATTTGCCTTGCAAAAACCTAAAAAAAAATAAAAAAAAAAGTTTTTAGCCAGGGAACAAAGACTAGTAAAATTTAAAATTGATAAGGAAAATGGAGAAAAATGTCTACAAATCTGTCCACTAAACTAGATATCATAGAGATTAACCACAATGTAGGAAGACAAGAGTGGTAAAAACACCCAGAAATTCACAGTTGGAAAAAGGCAGAAGAACCAGGGGCTTCAGATGTACAGGTAACAATGTAAACTAAAGATCTTAAAGCAGGTAAGCAAACTAGTAGGTGTCACTGAGACTCGGTGGGATGAGGCCCCTAACTAGAAAGGCATACCTCATTCAAAAGAAACAGAAGAAGAGTGGATTGGGGGTGGGGGGAAGAATAAAAAGAATATTGAAAATACATGAGTTTGGGAAACATATCCCAAGCCAGGCAATGAAGTATCCTTAATTATCTGGATAGCTGCAAGACCTTTGAGCAAAGCAGCAGCTAGTAATTATTTATCTTGATTGATGATAATTTCAAGCTTCAAAAGGTAAAGGAACCAATAAGAGGAACTGGTTGGTGCTATGATAATGAAGGTAATCTTATGGAAAACTGACTATTCCATTTTAGAATATGTAATAAAGGAAGGTTAGCTCTAGTCTGCTATTTTGGAAGAGATTTACAAATATTCAAGGAAAGGAAAGGGAGAATCCCATAGATAAAAATTCTATTGGGGAAACAAATCCAAGAGAGGTAAGAAGCTCTCAAATTCTGAATAGCAACAACTTTCATGAGGAAAAGTAACTTCTAAAGAGAACACTATAGATACACAGGAAACACAACTACCAAATTAGATTCTTCTTTTAAAAAACTGAAATTTTCCCAATTATCAAGCATTTCTCTTTTCTCAGTAACTTAAGATTTTAAAGATGGACTGAAGATGGGTTACCAGATAACTAAGGGTGAATACAAAAACATAGTATAGCAGGAGTGGTAAAACATAGAATGTTTGAGGTTGAAATTGAAGCTGGCAAAGAAAACAAAAGACATTCAGAAAGGAGCTGCTATTGCTCAAGGTGGATGGAATGATAAAGGACAAGGAAGAAGAGATGGGGGCAACTCACTTCTACCAAACAGGGTTTATACTCAAGTGAAGGGGGGGGTGTAAAAAGAGCTGCTAGCTGCCTTTAGTGAACTCAAGTCAAGTGACTCAAATGAACTCCATTCTAGGACTGTGAAAAGACTGGTAGAGGTTAATTATTGAGTATAGTAACCTTTGAAAATCCCTGGAAAAATATATAGGTTCTATAGGACTGGGAAAAGCAAATGATAACTAAATTTTCAAAAAAAAAAAGATGACAGAATCTGTAAAGTAAAGGCCCATGGGCCTGACTTTGATTCTTTTTTATATTATTTTTTTTATTTTGCCCCAGTTACCCATAAAAACAAGTTTTAACATTCATTTTTTTTATACTTTTGGTTCCAAATTGCTCTCATCTTCCTACCTTGCTCCCCCTCATTGAGAAAGTAAGTTATTTGATATAAGTTAAAAATGTATAGTCATGCAAAATATTACAATAGTCATGTTGTGAAAATAAACATAGCTCTCACCCCTCAAAAAAAGAGAAATCTCAGGTCAAAGGACAGGAACAGGCAGTTTTCAAAAGAAAAAATTAAAACTATTATAATCATATGAAAAAATGCTCCAAATCATTACTGATTAGAGAAATGCACATTAAAACAAATATGAGGTAATCATCTCATATCTATCAGATTGGCTAAGATGACAAAAAGGAAAAACGATCAATGTTAGAGAGGTTGTGGGAAGATTGGGGCATTGATGCATTGCTGGTGGAATTGTGAATAGAGCCAACCTTTCTGGAGAGCAATATGGAAATATGCACAAAGAGCAATAAAACTGTTCATACCCTTTGACCCAGTAATTCCAATTCTAGGTCTATAACCAGAAGAAAAACATAAAAAAATGGGAAACATCCCACTTGTTCCAAAAATATTCATAGTAGCTCTTTTTGTAGTGGCAAAGAATTGGAAATTGAGGGAATGGCTAGTTGGAGAATGGCTGAACAACTTAAGGTATATGGATGTTATAGAATACTATTATTCTATAAGAAATCATAAATGGTGGGACTCTTGAGAAACATGGAAAGTATTAGAGGAACTGATGCTGAATGAAGGGAGCAGAACCAAGAGAGAACATTGTACATATTAACAACATTGTGAGTTGATCAACTTTGATGGATGCAGCTCCTCTCAGCAGTTCAGAGAGCTAGGACAACCCTGAGACACCTGTTTATGGACACCACCATCTATATTCAGAAAAAAATGCAGGAAAAAAACCCAAGCAAACTATAGAATGTGAATGAATACTATTTTTCACTTTTTAAAAATTTTTCTTATGTTTTTCCTTATGATTCCATGGTTTTCTTTCTTTTCCCTTAATCCTAATCTCTCATATAGATAATGACTAATATGTAAACATGTTAAACACACATGTATTTATACAATGTTCACTAGACTGCTGCTGTGAGAAGAGGGGTGGAAAGGGAGGGTGAAAGAAAATTGTGGAACTTAAAAATATGCATGTGTATGAATGCTGAAAAACTTTCATAACATGTATCTGAAAAAATAAAGTAAAATAAAAATTCAAAAAACCTCAAGAAAAATAAAGTTAAAATGTATGCTTTAATATGTATTCAGACACCCACCATCAGCTCTGTCTTTGGGGTTGTTATCATAGGTCCTTCAGAGTTGTCTTGATATAAGTTATTGTTGAGATATAGGTTATTGTTGAGAAAAGATATTGACTTTGATTCCTGGCAAGTTTTTGGAATATAATAAGGGGAATATCTAGAAAAGAAAGTGAAGCAGGTTTTGACCTCACTAGATCTGCTTTCTCTTCTATAAGATAAGGATAATAACAGCCCCTGGCTCAAAGGGTTTAAAGAGCAAACAAAATAATAAAGGAAAAATATTTTGCAATTCTTAAATTATTATAGTAATGTAACATATTAATATTCTAAGATTCCATAAGATCTTGATGGGATAGAATAAATCTAGCAGAATAAAAATCAAATAAAAATATATAAAATTTTATATTGGACTCTAGAAAATAAATTCAGAAGTATAATATAGGTATATAGACAGTTGGTTTGAAAAAGATTCTGGAGTTTTAGTGGACTGCAAATTCCATGTGAATCAACAGTTTGATCCGATAGCCAAGAAAGTGAGTCTGATGTATTGTGATAGGGTCACTGTCCTCCACCTTGGTAATGTTGCCTGTAGAATATCATGTTTAGCTCTTGACACCACGGTTTAGGAAAAGGAATATTAAAGTGGAGAAAAGTATGATCAAAATAGTGGAAGATCCTCTGTTCATGCCACAGGAGGACTGTTTGAAGGAACATTAGTGAAGAGATTTATAGGATTAGGAGGTAGAGGTAGGGAGTTATCTATCAACTGTCTTGAAGAATCTGAAGGGCTGCAACATAGAAGAGAGGATGGATTTGTTTTGCTTGGAGCAACAAGAAGTTGAAAAGAAACAAATGGAGGCTGGACATCAGGAAAAACTTCTTGGTGATAAGCTGCAGGAGGGTGTCCTATACCAGAATTAGAAGTGAAGAAATTGGGGGGGATCCAGAAGATGACTGAACCATTTTTAACTTAGTTAATGTTGTATACATTATATCTCCCCACTGACTGGAGGTTTCTGAACAGAATCAGAATGAATACTTGTTGGGCACTATGTTTTAATGTGGAAGCTAGATTTAGAGGTCTCTACCAATTCTGAGATTTTTATGTCTTTTAATTTTTAAATATTCTGATACAGTGTATGTGTGCTATAACTCTTTTACTCAAAGCCTTTTTTTAACTGTTAAAAGAATCTTTTAAATATTTTGAATTCAACTATGCTATGAGAAGAAAAATGATTCGTCTCAAAATGAATTGGAAAGTTGCCTCCCATGCTCTGTATTGTTTCAGAAGGGTCTATTTAGCATAGAAAGAGACAAAGTGACCTCACCTCAGCTTTTACTATCCTATCCACGATGGTCTCCAGTGTTTCCAGCTTGCTGCACTTTACAACACCTTCAAAATATTGCGAACGGTGCTGAAGGGCTTGTGTCACTGTGATATCTAGGTTATTATATGTTTTTTCAGCAGCAAGGTTCTACAAGAAAGTAATGAAGAGTCAAATTCTATGATTTTAAATCTAATGATTAAAAATTAGCAACTTAAAACAACTAAACTACACATGCAACAATTTTTTGGTGATTAAGTACCACAGTAGAACAAAATGTTTCTACCAATTTATAATACAGCCAAAATTATTGTCATTGCAGACCTGTGATCAGGAACAACCAGAGAATGTAATTATTTTGGGTCCACTATTGATGCTACTTTGTGCCCCCTGCCCCCAAATTAATGTTTCTTTTTCTGATTGCTAGTAGAGTAGCTGATGGAATACGGACCAGTGACAACTTTATATACAGAGATTAACTTAACTAGCCAGAAGGCTGTCACAAGGCCAAAGTGTCATTCACTTGCTTAAAAGTAATTTTAATAGTTGAAGGGGGTTGGTTTATATTGTGTAAGGTTTGGGGAACCATATACAGGCTAAAAATAATTGCTAAGGGCAAGAGGAAATTCCCAGATAATGAATGACCTTGGAGGCTTCCAATGGATTCCAGAGAGCTCTGAGCAAAGAAGTGGACTAAAACTTTAGTAATGGGAATACAAAAAGATAGAGGCACACTTATTATAACCACCCTGGGGATTCCTAGACTAATAGAAAATAGAGTACCTGGAAGTTGTTCCCTGGGGTCTTTAAGGTTCCCCATGGTTCAAATCCATACCAAGGAAGGTTTGTTTCAGAGCTGAGTCAGAAAGCTCCATAATTACCAGTTGCTAAGGTATGTTCAGTAACTTGCTGTTGGTTAACCAAAGCCAATAATGCAAGTAAAAATGGAGTGCCATTATAGCATCTTATGGAATATAAATATGTGTATATATTATTAGTTAATCCCCCTTTCTCATAAAGAAAGAATACATGAAGAAATGGGTATCCCATATATCCTACAGGATTTTTAAATAAATGGGCTTTAACAATTTCATTTTACAAAATTGGTTGTCCTCATTTAGAAAAGCAAAAAGCATAAATTAGTGCCAAGATTAAGTTTTAAAATACATTCTAGTTATGCGCTCTGATAGAATAAAAAAATACTTACTATTACATCAAATTTGGAATAAATATCTACAACTTTCCCTGGAAGTGAAAATATGCATTAGAAAAATGTCTTAGAAACAAACCAGAAGCACATTTTCTTAATAATCTTGATATGAGCATCTAAATAAGATCACGAAGAATAAAAAATTAAATATATAATGGTCATGAAATTATGTATCCTAGTAGAGAATATGGAAATAAGGAGCTAGCATGATCATTTTTCTAGTCATCTAATTTGAATTCAGGGTTTATTTACCATACATAAATTCTGATTTTCAATTTAACTTACATAAACATTTATTTAATACCTATAAGGCAATGAAATCATGGGGTAGTAGATAGAGAACTACTTTGGAATCATGTAGACCTGGGTTCAAGGTTCTCTTCTGACAAGATATAAGTCCTTGGACAGGCAAGTCAATTTAATCTTTCAGGATACTGGGCAACATTTTTAAGACTACAAGTTAAAGTAACTACCAATCTATTTTGGTAGAGGGAATTTCTTCACTGGAGTTTCCTATGTCTCCACCAAAAACCTCTCAACTCTTTTTTGTATAAAACACTAGGCTAAGCACTGAGTATTCCAAGAGAAAAATCAAATAGACTTTGCCCTCAAAGAACTTACATTCCACTGTGCATTATGCAATGTACTGACACTACAATATGAGAAAGGAGTGAGCACCTCTTATCTGACACTAGAAAGATTTTATGTCCTCTATATTTTTAATAATCCTCTCTTTTGATATACTATGTACCTAAGGATACATAGAATACATGGTCAATAGTTGAATGTTTGTTTTCCACATTTTTTCTATTCACATTTAGATGGTTAAATGTACCAACCTGACTCATCCACAACAGGCAAAGCTGATATCCGTCTTTCTACAAATATATTCAAGGCTTTAATGATAGGAGTGTCTGGATGTATAAAGGCAATGTTGTGGTATGTTCCTATTCCAAGTTCCTCTAGGTTCTGTTTCATGAAGGCAGGCTTTGGCATCTCAGACACCTAGATGGGGAGATAAATGTAGATGCTCGAACAATCCAAAATATGTGCTTTGTCTTCAAATGCCCAGATTTGAATGAGAAAGTAGGTATAAACAAATTGAAGTTAGTCTTTTCTAACAATCTAACTGAAAGCCTGAATTAACATGGAAAAAAGTTACACATGAAAATTATATTCTTTCTTCAAACAAAGTTTATCAAGATAAGTTTTGGTACTGTTACATTTTTATAAAATATTGAATAAAATCAAATATTTAATATTCCCCCCCCCCCCAGTTGGCTAAAAAAAAAGGTGGGTGGAAGAAGGAAGTAACAAGTTTATTTATGAAATTAAGATTTATAGGCCACCAATTTTCCTTTGAGGCTAAGAATTTATTCTAATTTGGTCATGCTGTCAGCATCAAATATCATTAGTAATGGCCCATATACCTACTACTCAAAGAATCTGTTGGTGGCTGTTTTAGTCATAAACTAAATTAATCTTCATACCACTCCACCTCCATACACTGAATTCCCTTCTGAATATTATCAGTTTTTTTGTCCATTAGAAAACATGGATGAGCTAGTTGTTTCAGAGAATAAAAAAAGTACTTAAAAAAATAATGTTTCTTTCAAAATGGGCTATTTTTAAAGGGCTAATTAGGAGGAGGGAGAAATCAGAAAAGCAAGGCCTACAGGCATTTTTGACTACAACAAAATAAGGTCTACTGTTTCAAAAATCCACCTTTTAGAAAGGGTACAGTTGATTCCATCCTCCTGGTGTACCTTATAATTATCAGGAAAAGATGAACAATTAGAAGAAAAAATGTTCAAGTCAAAGAGTTCATCAATATTCAAAGCATGAGAATCCTAGAAATTTAGAAAAAAAAAGAAAGACCTATTAGGTCATCTAATCCATCTCAGTATAGGAATTGTTCCTGTACTATTGAAATCCTAGGCTTCTTTTGGAAAATATCTAAAGGGATAATATCATCTAAAGAAAATTACCTTATAATTTGTAAAGATTAGGCTCAAAATGTTTCATTAGATTTATGTTTTCTTTTCTTTTTTTGCTTTTTATCTAACTCCTAACTTTAATTCTAAAACCACGAATATCTACCAAATTGGCCTACATATGAGGTGGTATAAGTATTTCATATAAAATGAGTTTTAAACTTTGATTTGCTCCTTTCACAGTACTACAACACTCAAAGCACCTTATAACTTCTAGCCATCTGATTAAACCTCAGCTGCTAATTATCTCCCTGTGTTCCTCAGAGCATGACTTAGAAAAAAGTCTGCTTATCAGGAGAGTGATTCACTCTTTTAAGAATACTGAGTCTGTTTTACACACACACACACACACGCACACGCACACGCACACCCACCCACCCACCCACGTATTTACACTCCTCACCCCACACTGATGTGAGGAAAGAGCTTTGGGGATGGACAAGTATTATTTAAGTGACAGCAATTATCATTATGAACAAGAACAAAATGCCTCCAATCCTGATGATAACCGGTAACCAGAAAGGTCCTGGTGAGAAGGGGGTGGGCTGCTTCCCCTCCCACTGGCTTGATGGACTTTTTTTTCTAAAATGGAACTAAAGTGAAAAAGATTAGAAAAGCAGTTTTGAAATAGATTAATATCTCATGGCCTACATTAACTTTTCTGAACCACCACTCTGACTCTATTTTCTACTTCACAGATTACTTATATTTTCAAATTTAATGATAGAAGGTTTTCCAAAAAATCATTCAGAATTGGTCAAGTGCCTAGTTTATTTCTGTGCTTTTCTGGTGATTGCCAAGTCAGTGATAATTTGTAAGCAGTTTTCATGGATCTAGCAATGAGAACATTTCATTTCAAAGACCACTGAATGTAGCCCGCAGAAAATACAGTCCTAAATGTGGACCAATGTGACATTCTATTTCCTAAAAGTCTTGCTCTTTTTGGGATTCTCTGTTTCCACACCACTTTAGAAAAGTAACTGGCTATGTGTTTTTGTACAAATAATTCGAAAAACAGAGGCCCATAAAGCACTAGAAAACATTGCACAATCAGCTTACTTTCCCTGCGTGGTTATGTGGTTATACTTCAACATGCTTAAACAAATTGATTTTCTCAGATCTCTCTCTCTCTCTCTCTTGGTTTTTGCAAGACAATGGAGTTAAATGACTTGCCCAAGGTCACATAGCTAGATAATTATAAGTGTCTAAGGCCAAATTTAAACTCAGGTCCTCCTGATTCCAGGGCCAGTGCTCTATCCCCTGCACCACCTAGCTGCCCCTAGGGTTTATTGTTTATAGGCACGAAATCCGAGATTATTCAGGGAGTTTTGAACAATTAGTGAGAAACTGGAATTTGGAAATAAAGACCTCAAAACTAACAGTTTGCCTTATTAATGGTGAGTGGTTTTATTTAGTTGAAGTCAATTATTTAAAACAAATGTAACTAATTACTTCTAGCAGAAATACTAAAAGCTACTTACAAATAGCTGAAGAAACTTGAGTATTCTTTTGTGGGTAAGAATATAAAGTGCGTTCCCACTGACAGGGTCAATAACTGGCAATCTGTGGATTTTATTTTTGATCAATGAGTATACAGCATCGAAGAGGCTGTGGAAAAACCATCAAAACTATTAGCAGATTCTGATGGTGGAGAAATCACAAGATTTTTGGAGTATCACTGAAAGAAACATTCAAAATATTTATCATGGTAATAAAAACAAACTAAATTGTGGCTGATTTTGAAAAATTTTTAGACTTAAGAAAATCATAACAAATCTACTTGTTTTTATCCACATAATGGAACCCAAGGATGGACAGTACTTGATTTTTCACAGGGTTATGTTAATAAATCTCAAATGCAAGCAAAGGAGGCATGATGGAAGTTTACACATCTCTAGAGAAGCTAAAGTTAATCCATAATTTTATCTAAATAAATAAGTGGTATACTTGCAAACAGGATTGCTAGCCAGATACTAATCAAATATAATAAAAGAATAGGTGACTGGGATTAATGAGTTAATGGTTTCAACTAGACTTTTTAGAAACCCAGGTATACCTTGTATGTCTAGACCTCCTGTTCAACTCTATGAGAAAGTCAGTGAGCGTACCTTTTTACTAGGTTATATACACAGAATCATTCCAAAGAATATTAAATTAAGGGTAATTTTTTCTTTTGGTCATTTCTGAATTAAAGCTCTCTAAACCATCATTAATCCATCAAAAGTTTGGTCTTCTGATAGCCATTAAAAGCTAATATCCTTAGAACATGGAAAGAACTATTTCTGTTGGTCTTTCCTCTATGTCAAACTGGATAACAATCTTAAATTGACTTGCTTTTATCATTTCAATTTGTTTAATGACATTCCTTTAGAATTTTTTTTTTTAGATTTTTTCAAGGCAATGAATGGGGTTAAGTGGCTTGCCCAAGGCCACAGGGCTAGGTAATTATTAAGTGTCTGAGGTCGGATTTGAACCCAGGTACTCTGACTCCAAGGCCAGTGCTCTATTCATTGTGCCACCTAGCCACCCCCATTCCTTTAGAATTTAATGGTATATCTTGTCACTCTACTAATAAAATTTTTTTGATGTTTAATAATTTTGTTAAATCCTAATTGCATTAAAAATGTTTAACATTTATTTTAAAAATGTTTGTGTTCCAAATTCCCTCCCTCACCTCTTGAGTATACAGCAATACAACGAACATATTGATTATACATGTGAATTCATATAAAACATTTCCATATTACCCATGTTAAAAAACACAAACTAAAACCAAGAAAAATAGAGTGAAAAGTTGTTTCAATCTGCACTTGATTCCATACTAATAAAATTGATAAAAGCAAATAAGTATTTTTTTTTAGTTGAAAAATATGCTTACCTTGCATCTGGGGATATATTCACTAAAGGCTTAAATGTTTCTTGTAAATAAAGTTCTGTGTTTAGGAAAAGGAAAAATCTGTAGTTAGCAAGATGTTCTACAGAGTTTTTTATTAGCATATCAATTAAACACCTCTTTAAATTCATGGACTAAAATTAAAAGGATGATTAGCTCCAATAAAAGAAATGCAACTCCTCCAAAGTTTATGTGTTAATTATATTTACATACAGTTAAAAAAACTTCTAGATTCTGCTTTGGGAAATTTAAAGGAAAATGAAATATTTAAAAAACAATACCACACTATACACTAAAAATCTGGAACTAAGATCAAATAATATGATAAAGAGTTATACCAGTAGAGGTCACTAGCGCTCCAAAAAGAAATATCTTGCACTAAAAATTGTAGGCTTTAGAGTCAAATTAAAGACCATGTTCAATAACAGAAAACATTTAAGTGGCAACCATATCATTTTGTTATAACAGAATCTTATTTTATTAAATTTTGTTCAAAATGAGTGGCCATCAGCTGGACCTTGAAAATTTTTTTTTTAAGACAAGTTTCAAAGTAATGCTATATGTTGTAAAGACGTTAATACTCTAGAAACTCATTGTAATCTATTCATATGCTGGGATTTTGGTGTAAAGAGATTCATTTTACGGCTTATATTCGAAAAACATCAAATGATCTGGGTACAGTGTTTCTCTAAAGCTATCAATGGTGCTTCAATGTCTTCTCATTTCTCATCCTTGACCTCTCAGAAACCTTTTGTGCTGTGTCTAGGTTTTTGGGATTCAGCTCTCATCCCACCACTTCCTTTAACAATCCCAGGTGTCTACACTTCTTTTCTTTGCCCTCTCTTATTTTCCTTGGGAAGCTCATCTGCTCTTATGCAGATTTTTCAGATTCATTTTATCCACTCTTAAGTTCTGTTCCAACTGCTTATTAGATGCCTCAAACTCCACTCATGCTCTCTTTTCTTCCCTACCCTATCAGGGGCACCCCATCCTGCCAGTTACCTGGCCTTGCCTAGCTCTGCATTCCCAGTCACCCCAGCTCCGTCCATTCCATTGCCAGGCCATCTCTCAATTCTCACCCTTTTCTCCTCAGGCACAGCCACCAGGGGTTTCAGGCCCCCTCCCCTCAGGTGTCTCCCTGTCTTGACCTTCCTGAAAGGTAAGCCTGGCTAGGCCATGCTCCTCAACCCTTTAAAATCAACCTTCTCCCCCCCAGCTCCTACTACCTCCAGGATCAACATAAAAAGGTGCTCAGCTTTTTAAAAAAATTTTTTTTGAATGTTATTTTATTTTTTCAATCATATGCAAAGATAGTTTTCAACATTTTTGGAAGTCTTTTTGGAAGCTTCTGAGTTTCCTTCCCCTTCCCCCTTCCCATGACAATGAGCATTCTGATATTGGTTAGACATGTTCTGTTTGACTTTTAAAACCCTTTCCAAGAAAGGAAGAAACTAGCATTTAGGAAGCACCTACTCTATAGATAGCACTGTGTGAAGTGTTGGACAAATATTATCTCATTTAATCTTCATCACAACATTACTGTACAGATGAAGAATCTGGAGGACAGGGCTGAGTGACTCTGAGTGACAATGGGGCTTCCTGGCCCAGGGTCACCACCTAGGGCTAACCTGGCCATTCCTACCTTCCCCTAAATAATCCAGCCATCCCAGCCTGCCTGTTCTTATTTTTTTATAGGATACAAGAGCTCCCAACCCCCTGATTTTTTCACTGGCTGCCTCACCAGGCCTCATCTTGACCCTTCCCACCTTTCCTAGCTCCCTTTAAGTCTCTAACCCTAATTTTTCTGCAATCATCACTCCTTTATCCCATACACAATCTGATGTGCACAGGTTTGTTTACCTACCAGTCCTCTATTAAAAATGTGAGTCTCCTGAGGGCAGGGTCTGGCTTTGTCTTTGTCTGTGTTCCTAGGACTCAGAATAGTGCCTTCACATAGTAAATAAACATTTAATAGGTGTTTATTGATTTGATTTTTGCTGTTAAGATATCTCTAAGACAGGGTTTTTTAACTTGAAGTCCTTAGTTTTCAGGAGGTTCATGAACTTGATTGCAAAAATGACACCTTTCTTTTCTCTAACTTCTAAATGAAATTTAGGCTTTCTTTCAACTGAATTTTTAGAAAAAAGAATCCGATCCTGAGAAGGGGTCTAGTTTCACCACTTTGACAAAAGAAGCCATGACTTTAAAAAGGGCAAACTTTATTCTAGTTCATAGACCCAAGACAGCATTATAGTTGTAGATATGATTCATTTCTTTAGCTTGATTTTTCTATAGATCATTCTAAGAATCTTCATTTAGGAAAATTATTTTTACCACTAAATGAAACCTCCAAATAAGTCATATGAATATCATCTTAAAATGACAATTAGTACTTCAGAATTTCCAATTTTATAGATATACACACTAATATGGATCAAAAGAGTGTTCAGGGGACACAGAATACCAATTAAAAGTTAATTGTCATTCAATTGTTTCAGTCATGACCGACTCTTTTGATTCCATTTGGAGTTTTCTTGGCAAAGATAACAGCAGTGGTTTGCCATTTCCTTCTAAGTTCATTTTACAGATGGGGAACTGAAGTAACCTGGGTGAAAAGACTTGTCTAGAGTCACACAACTAGGTTCTGAGGTCAGATCTGAACTCAGGAAGATGCCTTTTCCTGAATCTAAGCCTGCACTTTATCCACTGTGTCACCTAGCTGTCTCTAAAAAAAATGACTAACTTTTATTTTACAATTTTTCTCCAGCAACAGGCAAAAAAAAGTTCCAAGATTTATTTCCAAAACCTTGAGTTTCACATTCTCTATAATTACTAACTTTTAAATAAAAATATGTATGTGTTTCTTCTAAGGCAACTCTTCTTTCTACAGCTTTAGCACAAAGAGAAAAATGTAATGGTATTAGCAGGCAGTATGATATTGTAGAAAGCACTCTGGACCAGACAACTCATTTAGCTTCTTCTGTATCTTTGGTTTTCTCATTTGAAAAATACTATACTATACTATACTATACTAAACAGAATTTTATAGTGAAAACACTTTATAAATTCATACTAAACAAATGTGAGCAATTATTACTTTAATCTAAGAAAGCAGATTGTTTAAGAATTACCCGGCATGTATTAAAAATAATTACTGATCAATTGTTATGATGTTGATGATGACAATATTTATATGACACTTTTAAAGGTTTGCAATATTTTACCACGTTATCTTTATCATTTGATCCTTGAAACAACCCTGTTAAGTGGATGATCTCTTACTCATTTTACATTTAAGAATCCAAAATGACCCTCCTAAAAGAAATACCTATCTTATTGCTCAGTAATTACAAGAACATTCATGCCCAACATAATGGATAAAGCTTTCTGAACTCTGTGATGAGAACTGAGTGAGTTGGGCCTATTTTACACAGTATGGTAGAAGCCAAGGTAATTCAAGTAACTTGCTCAAGATTATATAACAAAGGAAACCATTGCTGAATTTGAATCTATTACTTATAGATTTTGCTGCCTTCTGCTACACACCAACCAAACTTCTATTCTGAAGGGGGAAAAATACTGTTTTTCTTAATGTGTTTTATTCTTGAGTAGAGAGAAGAGGAACTGGGAGGTAGGGGAAAGGAAGTCTACTTATATACAAAGCCCAAGTCAAAAATTTTTATTAGATTATTAGAAATTAAGATGATGCTTACCCCTCCACGTTTCAATCTTATGTTCTTCTAATTCATAAATCTGTACCTGAAACGAAGGAAAATGATCTTTTATATTTATATTAGGGAAATTTATATAGGAAATACTGAGCAAGAAGAAAAGGATATCCTGATAGATGCAATAACATTGTATACTGTGAAATAAAGTGAGAAATTTATAAAGTGTTTTGAGTTGTTTAAGAAGATGCTCTATAAATTTAAAGCACATATATGTTGTTATACAAACTTTAAATAGCAAAATATTCTAATATTTTAAGTCTGAATTGTAGTTTTGACTATGCTTTTTTCTAAGGACATGGAAGATAACATCTTTGAAAATGAAGAAAAAGCAACTAGTAAAGCCAAAGGCTGAAAGTGATTTCTTGTTCTTCCTAATACATGGCTTTTGCCCTGGCTGTTCCCATACCTAAAATGTATTCTCACCATTCCATCTCTGCATCTTGTTCAGTTTGAAATACCTACAATATAATCAGTTTGAAATCTGGGACAGATAATTAGTGATGTGGAATTGAAGTCCAGGAGAGACTAGGGTCAGACATTCAGAACTGGAAATCATCTATAAAGAGATAAACTATGGGAATTATCAAGTGGAGGAGTAGAGAGAAAAAACCACAAGAGGGCCTAGGGCAGAGCTTTGGAGGACACCCACAATCTGTAGGTTTGACATGAATGAAGATTCAGCAAAAGAGACTGAAGAACGGACCAAAGGAGAACCAAGAAAGAGCAGAGGAGAGAGAGTATCCAGGTGAAAAGGGTTATCCTTAGGAGCAAATGCTGCAGATGTGATAAGAACTGAGAAAAAGGTCACTAGATTTTGTAATTCAGTGACCATTTGTATCTTTAGAGAGAATAATTTCAATTGAAAACTAAGATCCAAAGTCAGATTATTGGAGGGCTCAGAAAAGAAAAGAGGACATGGAAGCAGTTAAAAGTAGATAAGTTTTTCAAAAGACTGTGAATATAGGATGATAGTTTGCAGAGATGGGAGAATATTGACTAAGGATAGAGGAGATTTGTACATCTTTATTAATAGGAAGTGGGATCAGGAGACATGTAGAATTGAAGATTTGAGATTGAAAGGACAATCTAACATAGAAGAGAGGTATTGGAATCAAAGTACATTAGAAGGATTATCCTTGAGAAGAATGTCATCTATTCTTCAGAGATTAGAATAAAGGAGGAACTAGTAGGAGAAAGTATGAAGGTTTGTGATATGAGAAGGGGGGAGTGGTAAATGGTAAATGACCTAAATATATGTGTATATATATGTAAATACATATTTATGTAAATATGTGTATAAAGATTCTTAACACTAGAAATAACTAATAAAATAATAAAGATTTTATGATTTATACAGATTTTAAGAGATCATCTTGCCCAATCATATCAATTTAGAGATAAAAATTATTTGAGTAACAGAGATGAAATATCTTCTCCAGATCACTCAGTGAATGGTTATCGAATTCAGATTAGAAACCCTATTTCCTAGTTCCTACTATGCTGAAGTTACCAGATAGAAGTAAAAATGAAAATAACTCTGAAGTTCACATCCATTAGACTGGCAAAAAATGCCAAAAAAACAAACAAACCCAAAACCAAAATCCCAAACAAAAACCCAACCCACAAATAGCAAATGCCAGAAGGGCTTGGGGAAGACAGATACACTGTTGGTGGAGCTGTGAATTTATCTCATCATCAGGAAAATAATTTGGATCTAAAGTAGAAATGTCATTAAAGTAAGAAGCCCAGAAATAGAAGGAAAAGTTTGGGGAAGTGCAAAAATAGTTATAGCGGCATTATTTTTGTGCTTGCAAAGACAAAAAAAAAAAACTGGAAATAAAATGAGTAACTCATTAATTGAGGAATGGTAGAGAAAATTGTAGCGTGTAAATGAAATAGAATTTCACTGTGCTTAAACAAATGAGGAATTCAGAGAAACTAGGAAAGATCTGTATGAACTATTGCAGAGTAAAGTTAAGCAGAACCAAGAGAACAAGATATACTGATTCCAATAACATAAAAGTACTGAAAAACATGTGGATTTCTATCAATGCAGGAATAACTTTTGACTTCAGATAACTGACAGTAAATCATCCTTCCAAAGCCTCCATAGGTGTGGCTTACAGAATAAAGTAGAGGTGTCAATAGTCAAGGTTTTATGCTTAACTTCCTTTTTTTTTAAAGGATTTATCAGGGGAATATATAAAATGCACCAAGAAAGGACAATGATGTAAAACCACCAATAAACATTTGTTTCTTAGAGAATTTTTTAAAGATTATTTTGACAATTATATGAAGATTGGCAAGGGGAGAGACTAGTAAAACAACCAATTAGACTATCATAGTAATTTAGATGGGTGTTACTTAGAAGCTGAACCTGAGTGGGTCAGTAGCTGTGTAAAGAAAGAAAAGAGGGGCAGGTAGGTGGTGCAGTGGATAGAGCACCGGCCCTAGTGTCAGGAGGACCTGAGTTCAAATCTGGACTCAGACACTTAATAATTACCTAGCTGTGTGACCTTGGGCAAGTCACTTAACCCCCATTGCCTTGCAAAAAAACAAAAAACAATGAAAAAAAAGAAAGAAAAGAGATGAATGAGAGAGGCCAAAAGTTACAAGCTTCTTTGCATTTCCAGCTCTGCCTAGTTTCAACATGGAACAAGATGACCCTCCTAGGATAGGGGAATCATTTGGGACTTCACTAGCAGGTTCCTAACTCATCCTGGGATCTTCACCCTCTTCTCCACTCTGACTGGAGGGCTAGAGAATGGTACACCTGACTCTACCCAAAGGCATCTTGTATAGTGGGCAGAACCCAGACATTGCTGGTCATTCCAAGGGCATCTGATCTGAACTCCACAGAAAAAGAGGGTCCCTGGTCTGTTTACCCCAAATACATTTTCTTCTCCAATTAGACTGTTAGCTTCTCAGGGGAAGGGAATGCTTTTCTTTTTTCTTTTCTACAATATAATCAGTTTGAAATCTTAGATAATTGGTGAAGTGGAATTGGAGCCCAGGAGAGACTAGGGTCAGACACATAGAATTAGAAATCATCTATAATGAGATGAAACTATGGGAATTATCAAGTGAAGGAGAGTGAAGGAGTAGAGAGGAAAAAAACAGAAGAGGGAAACAGCACAGGGCCAGACATTTATTAACTATTTTGGGGCTTAACTATTTACTGAGTGGCT
Organism: Macrotis lagotis; assembly: GCF_037893015.1. NCBI lineage: Eukaryota > Metazoa > Chordata > Mammalia > Peramelemorphia > Peramelidae > Macrotis > Macrotis lagotis. The sequence goes on along the minus strand of NC_133664.1, from coordinate 93,749,703 downwards.
ACTTTGACATGGGAGTAAGGAAGAGAAGAAAGGAGAAGGTCCAAGATGAGCTCGAGGAGTTAGTTGAGTTTAGAGATTATATAACAGCCAAAAAGGCTAAGTTAATCTTAGACAACCTGTTGAGGGTCTGAGAGAAGTCAGCCAAATTGTCCTCTTCCCTGGTCAGACCACATCTGGAAGGCACTGGAATATACTGGAGTATATTCCATATAGTGGAGTACCGCAGTTTAGGAAGGCATTGGTTAGTTACAAAGTAGGAGGGAAAAGACCTCAAGGTCATGTGTATCATGACTGGTTCAAGGAAAAGGGAATGTTGAACCTAGAGAAGGATTGGGGAGTCCAATGGCTGTCTTCAAGTATTTTAAAGGCTTTTATGGGAATAATTAGACTTATTCTGCTGGCTTCAAAGACCCTCTGGCAGTAATGAATAGAAGATACAGAATTAAATCTTATGTAAAAGAATACTTTCTAACAATATGAGGTATTCAAAAGTGGAATGAATTTTGCCTCAGGAACTAAGGAAATTCTGCCCTTTTTTTTTGATGTCCACCTGATGGATTATATTGTAGGAGAGATTCTTGTTCAGGCATGCTTTAGAACGAGTGAATTCTGTGTCCCCTTCTAATTTTGAGATTGTGTGATTCTGATGTGATACAACAAAGGAGATGGGAGCAGTTAGGTAAAAGGAGAATCAAGTAAAAGTAATGTCATAGAAATCTAGGCAGGAGAAAGTACGGAGCATGAGGGATGTACAAGGTTTTTAAAAGGATGAGGAAGATTTAACCCTATAAAAGAGGCCATTCACATTTAATCAATTGAAAGATCAGAAGCAACTTGTGAGTTATCAGTTTTGGTAATGAGGTAACAATAGTAATACTAATAATCATGACTTTTCTTTTGTTTCCCCTGTTTCATCAGTGCATGAACTCTCAGTGTGAAACTCTATTCGTGTCTCTAGTTCCTCTCAATCTTCTGCACTAGCATTAAGTGCCTTACCCTGGTCCTCCACAGTCAGGATGTGTCAGAGGCAGAATGGGAAATCTTCCATGCCTGGGCTTTCTATACACTGAGCCACAATGCCTCCCTTAATTTTATGTAGTGCTGAAATGTCTCTTAAATTTTTATAGACATGATCTCTTTTGACAACAGTCCTGTGAAGAGTTAGTATCATCATCTTCATTTTTACATCCATAAGAGGGAACCTAAAAGTTCAGAAAAGCTAAGTGACTTGGGCTGGTAGGTGGCCTAGAGCAGAGTGCTGGTTCTGGAGTCAGGGAGACCTGGGCTAGACTCCAGCTTCAGATATGTACAAGCCCTCTCTGTCTCATTTTACTCATCTGGAAAATGGGGGGAAAAAAAAGAAATGCTGTAATGATCAAATGTGTAAGATGCTTGCATATATATACTGAGTCTAAAGCATATATATTGAGTCTAACATGATTTAATTACCATGATGGTGAAATACAGCCACTGGTTCTAGCCTAATGGAAATCTGCAGAGGGAATTCCAATAATGCTACCACTTTAGGGGATTCATGGAATCCTAGCTATATAAATGTTGGATAGTGTTACTCCTATTATTATACAAGATCATACAGCTAGGAGGTACCATGGGCAAGATTTGAACTCAATTCTTTCTTATTCTAATCTAGTGCTATTTTCATTACCATACACAAACCAAATTACAAGGGATAAAGGAAGGGGTGATGAGGCAGTGAATGCTGTGAATGGGTAGACTCCTCTTTCTAGGAACCTAGTCATCATTATTATTAAAACCATATCCTTACTTACAATTAGAACTGAACAGTAAATATAATATTTGCTCAATTTATCATTGACCTGCAAACACCATTTCTTCAAATTTGCTCTGTGGATTAAAAAAAAAGCACCAACAAAAATCCTTATTACTCTATGTCTGTCTAATATTTCCTATTTTGCCAGCTGTCTGACTGTTGGAGGGAGGATAAGTATAGTGGAAAGTACACTGGATTTGGAGGGAAAGGATTTGGTTCCAAATCCAGTTTTGCCATTTGAGTCACTTGACTTCTCTGGGCCTCAGTTTCTTCATCAGTAAGATGGACCTGATGACTGCTGAGGCTCTTTACTGTTCTAATTCTAAAAGTCCCTTTCTCTTTAAAGTATTTTGGTTCTATTATTCTTTTATGAAATAAAATAAATCCTGCAGAGATTTATCTATTTCTTATCTTGTATAATCAGACATGTTTTCAGAATAGAAGAAGCCCTTTACTGAGCCAGGTCAAAGGTCTGGTCAGTTCTTTATTCTAATGGTGACAGCAGCACCAAGGAATGTTTTTTATAGAGTACTGATAGCTGTTCTTCATGGTCTTATTCTCAAAAGATGTATTTTCTTACAATCACCAACTCTCCTTTAATACCTGCTATAATTGGGAAGCGATGTATATTTTCAGCTTATATAATTTTTTTTTTAGATTTTTCAAGGCAATGGGGTTAAGTGGCTTGCTCAAGGCCACACGGCTAGGTAATTATTAATTATTAAGTGTCTGAGGTTGGATTTGAACCCAGGTACTCCTGACTCCAAGGCTGGTGCTCTATTCACTGTGCCACCTAGCCGCCCCCTATAATCTCTTGGAATGATTAATTCCCTAGGTTGAATGCCTACTATATGAGGAAGTACTTCTTTCCTTTTTCTTAAAACTACTTTCTTCAAGCTTTAAAAAAGATAATTCCAGTCCTAATAATTGGTTCATTTGCACCAGAGTTTATGATCAAATTCAATATACTTAAGTAATTAGCTAATTATATTTTACTTAAAAACCTCAGTCTTCTTAGAATAAATTTTATTTATACTTATTTAAATACTGACATGCAGATGTGACACTTACCATTGGAGATTTGTAATATCTATGTAGTATATTAATGAAATCTGTAATTGTAAGCATTCCTGGAATAAAGAATCACATGTTAAAAAATAAAACAATGAATATCTACATGAAGAAATTCTCAAATGATAAATGAAAACTTGGGGAAAAAATAAGTTCTTTTAAAATTGGTTTTCAATGTTATTAACAACATATCCTATTTTGCATTTCATATATTTGTTAATTAGTTTATACTCAGAACATAAGTCAATTGAAATCCAAGTTACTGTTATTTAAGTCGGAGTTATAAAAACAGTATTTTGCAAATAAGTGAAAAACTGTTTCTGATATCTTTATAAATGGTCACAAAATGTACTCTGTAGGTAAAAAATTAATTTTTATTATTTTGTAATAAAAAATCTGCTAACTTTTAGAAAAATGATAACGTAAAGGAAATTTTTTTGAATACACTAAAAACAGTTGCTTCAAATGGAAAATTCTACCATTTACAGATTTACTAGATAAGAAACTGGATACAAAGTTACTAAAATCTAAAGTTCCCTAATTTTTTTTTTTTTTTTTTTTAGTTTTTGCTAGGCAATGGGTTTTAGTGGCTTGCCCAAAGCCACACAGCTAGGTAATTATTAAGTGTCTGAGGCCAAATTTGAACTCAGGTACTCCTGACTCCAGGGCTGGTACTCTGTTCACTGGGACACCTAGCTGCCCAAAATTTTTTAAAGGAATTTTCTAAAAATGATCCTATAGGAACTGATTCAAATTTATAAGATCCATTTGCCAACTGATAAATGGTTAAAATGATATGCACAAGTAGTCCTCAAGGGAAGAAATTCAATTTATCTGTAGTCACATGAAAAAATGTTCTACATCACTAATATCTAGGAAAATATATATTAAAGCAACTCTGAGCTTCTACCTCACACCCATCAAATTGGTAGTGTTGACAAAAGATGGAAAATGATAAATGATAGAGGGGTTTTGTTGGTGTAGCTGTGAATTGGTTCTGCCATTTGGGTTCATACCCTTTGACTCCCTAACATAATTACTAGGCAAGAAATCAAAGAAAGGAACATATACAAAAATACTTTAAAACACTTTTTTTGTGTAATCACAAAACATTGAAAATTAAGAGACTGCTTATCAATTGAGGAATTCTGAATATCAGAAATGAGAAAAGATGGTTTCTGAGAAACCTGGGAAAAAGTATAAACTGATGCAGAGTAAAGTAAGCAGAATCAAGAAAACAATTTATACTGTCAACTGTGAAAACAATTTATACTATAACAATAATAGTGTAAAAGCAAACAATTTGAAAGACTTATCAACTCTGATCAAAGCAATGATCACCCAGGATTCCAGAGCATTGTTGATGAAGAATTCTACCCAACTCCTGATAGACAGGTTATAGACTAATGAGAAGATACATACTTCTGGAAATGGTCAATATGGGAATCTGTTTTACATGACTGCTTATCTGTCGGCTGTTATGTTTTTTGGGAGGGCAGAAAAACCCCCAAATACTCTCATGAAATAGGAACAAAACCCAATCATCATAATTACCAACCCACCAACTACATACAATAAGTTAAAATTTAAGCACTACATCTTAGGCAGACACTAAATACGCAAATGGTGACTCCTTCCATACTAGTTTTCTGGCTCCTAGATCCACATGCATTGTCAAAAGGTCCATGTCAGAAATCATTAAATAATTAGGAATTTTTTATAATTTGAGAGAAATCAAATAAGTATTTTCAATTGTCTGGCAATACAGAATATTTAGAAAATGAAATCAAAACATAAATTAAGATTTGTCAGTATTTTTATTAATTTGGAAGATCACCTGAACTCCCCAATTAGTACCTCTTAAATAAATAATAAAAGCAAAACATTTCTTGGCTTTCTGTTTCTTCTAGTTTTCAGTCTTTTTTTCCCCATCCTAAATTCCTTACCTACAAAACTCTGTTTCTTACTCTCCCACAGAGGCGCTGCTCGAACACCATTCGCTACTAAGGCAAAAAAGGCCTTTTTAACCTGAAGAAAAATAAGACAGAGTACATATAGTTTAAAGCTTCACATATTAGGAGGAAAAAAAATGTAACTAAATACCTTCTGTCTAATTCACTTTCACAACTTTAAATTGGACAAGTATTGTATATCTAAACTTTATCAGAATTCAGAGAATCACATTACCTTATATACCTAGCATGGATGAATTTTAAAGTAAAAATTTTAATGCATAGTTTTATTTGGTAAACTTTTCTGAAAACAAATTGCTTGGACAATGATTTTTCTTACTTTTTTTCCCCTATGCTAAGGTACTATATGGATAAAGATTAATACTAGAAAAATAAAATAATTATATTTTAATGTAATTAAATGTCTTAATTTTACATATTAATATGTAGCTATTACTTTACTTGTTATAAACAATAACTATTATGTTTAGTTTATGAAGTAAAGGTTTAATTTTAGGTACAAATCTGTGGATGGGCTGGATGACCTGGTCATCAGATAAACTCATGAGAAAATGAGTCAGTAGAAGTAAAGAAATTGTCAAGGTAAGAAAAGCTTGCAGTTGAGGATAGAGGATGATGGTGAAAACCGTGACTATTTGAGGTTCTCTATTGCCTAAATTACCTGCAGGGCTATGCCTTCTTTGGACTATGCCAGAAAGGAGGAGTGTGGGATTTCACTCAATTAAGAACAGTAATCAAGAATATGTGGAAATTTTTCCCCCCTTTCTTCATCAGTTCTCATTACATGTTTTTGCTGACTGTCCTTTTAAATACATAGATTTCAATAATGTAGACCTAAGGTGACTTAAGAAATCTTCATGGGGGTTTATGTTTAATTTCACACCAAGATTATTGTTATAATGTGAAAATAAAGATATAAACCATTAAAAAAAAGAGAAATCTGCATTATCAAACAGTGATGAGGAATTAAACCATATGTGGCACACTCATCAGAAAATAGTCCCACAAACATGATCTTAGCCCATGAAGGGCTAAGAGCTAACTGGTCTTTAGGAAACTTAGTTCCTAACAGAGCAGCTGTGGTCATATTATACTAAGAAAGGTAAGCCACTGAACTGAGAAGCATGTTATCTGTGAAAGCAGAAAAAAGATATAATATCAACAATGCCAGCTTGTATTCATATAACATAGTAAACTCTGTAAAGATTTTTATATACATTAGTTCATTATCTCACAATAATTTTATGAAGTACTGGTAGGATTATAAATTGGTTCAATTGTTCTGGAAAACAATTTGGGATTATCTAAGAAAATATTCATAACCACTAATCTCAATATCCAAAGGAGGTCAAAGACAGGCAGGATGGATGTGTGTATGTATATACATGCATACATATGTACACAGGTACACACACATATATATATTACGGAAATGCATTTCACAAGCACACACATACAAATTCACAGCAGCATTTTTTTGTGGTTGCAAAAACTGGGAATAAAATGGTGATGTTTGAACGAACTGTGGGGTAAGGCAATATGACTACACTATAAAAAATGACAACTATGAAGAATTCAGAGAAACATGGAACACCTTAACTGAACTGAATCAAAGTATGCAGAACTAGGAGAACTGCATAAATAAAGACTGTAGAAATATTAACAAAAATAACACTAAAAAGCAGTCAAATTCAAATCAACTGCAACAATATATTACTTCTGGAGAATCAAGGATAAAACACATTTCCCTCCTTTTGGTAGAGGGGTGGAGTTTATGGGAATGAAATGTAGATGCTATCAAAATCTATTATTTAGTTGATTTAATCTAACTATTTTTCCTTTGTTACAAGGGAGAGTTTATAGGATTTATTAGCAAATGTCTGTTGGGTAAAAGTAAGTCATCAATGATTAAAAAAACCCTATTAATATTCCCTTTTTATAAATGAAGAAGAAACTGATGTTCAGAGAGGTAAAGGAGAATGAAACTTCAAGATAGTAGCAAGGGAACTGGGGGGAAAAAAAGCCAGGTTATTCCAATGACAGATTACTATCCTGAGGTGATAATTATCTATACTGAATGGTCCAATATGTCACATTTTTATGTTTTCAGATCTATTGATCTCTTACTTTGAAGTGATTGCAAATGAAAAAATTAGGGCTGGATTTGGGTAGAAATGGTAAGAGAGAGTTAGAGAAGGGAAGTCATATACAAATATATGCAGGTACAAATGAAACATTTAATTCAATAATGCAGCATTTGCAGATACTGGTTCATAAGGAAGGCAAATACGAATGATTTTATATATGACATGTACATGTTCTACTCATAAAGACCTGAACTACTGAATATTTTTCTCTTCTTCACACAAGTACTTCTAATAATTACATCCTGATGTTAATGAAAAACTTATGTTCCTTAGAGCTTGGATCGTTTCAGGAATGGGTAAATGATGGTGAGATAAGATCATGGTTTCTGCAAGAGGTGTTTGGGTTAAGAGATGAAGAGGGAAAAGCATTCTAGGAAACTTCCTTGGGTGCATTTTGTCCTGGGGCTTTTGGAAGAAGACATGTGAGCTATAGAGATAGGTTTTACCTTGAAGGGCTGTAAGTTATCTTCAGGAAGATAAGATGTTCTGGGAAGTAAAGGGTCCCAAGTTAAGAAGTAGAGTATAAACTTTCTTAAGAATGGAGATGAATGGGGTGGCTAGGTGGTGCAGTGGATAGAGCGCCAGCCCTGGAGTCAGGAGTACCTGAATTCAAACCTGGCCTCAGACACTTAAATGATTACCTAGCTGTGTGGCCTTGGGCAAGCCATTTAACCCCATTGCCTTGCAAAAAAAAAAAAAAAAAGAATGGAGATGAAGTTGATGGGGGTTCTTAAGCTTTTTGAATACCTAGTATAAAGTGATTTTTGTATGATCTTAGCAACAGAGAAATTTTATACTTCTGTCTAGAAAGTAATTTTTTTAAACTTTTATTTTAAACTACTCCAAATCAAGAGTTATTAATTTTTAAAAAAACATTATCTGAAACAACACAGACTAATTCTGCTTCTCCCCAGAATGCATCTCCATCAAATGACTGGATTCCTCAAAAGCTGTTCAGAAAAGCAAAGTAAAATGTTACTAGACCATTCTTCAAGGTTCTCTTATAATAAAAATAAAAACAATGTTATTGGACAGCAGCGATCCACTTTCATCTGTTGCATCATAATTATGTAAACATGCTCTATATAAATCTTTAGAAGTGGATAACATCTGCTTAATTGTGACATGAAACATACCACTGAAATTAAATGAACATAAATGGGTCAGTGGTAATATTTATGTATACATATATATTCCTAAGAGAAAAAAAATCAATAAAGCTAGAGTTCAGAATAAAAAAAGAGACAGTATGAAGACATTATTGTCAGTGTGTTTTGTGGTAATGCTACTGTTGCAGCAAAGAAGTAAATGAGGATTAAAAATGATGGCCCACTGAGGATGATGCTCAGGAAACCAGACCTGTTCCCTTTCTCAGCGCATCTAGGGTGGCGGTTCTCAGAGTGTGCCTGAGCACCAGGGCTATTAGGAGATGAGATTTTCTGCATTCCCAGCTCCTGCCCCCAGCACTTGCTGCCTGTTCCTCCTGGCTTGGTGTCAGGAAGATCACAATAGCAGCTCTATTCACAAAGGCAAAAGGCCACCTCTCTGGCAGCAAGTGCAGGGGCAGAAGAGAAAGAATAGAGTGAAGGGTAGGGGAAGGGAAAAGTGAAGCACAGGAATCCTAAGGCTGCAGAAATGAGACTAGGAGACCAACTGTCCAGAAATACTTCTGTTTAGTAGTATGAATAAATGGTCAATGTGCAGTGATTCCTCGTGGCAAACAACATCCTATTGGTTTAAGAGCCACGGTCTTGGTCTTGTGACACTAGGGGCCGCTAGGTGTGGCAGAGCATCATGTCTGAAGTCAGGAAGAGCAGAGTTCAAATCTGACGTCAGATGCTTCACTTAACCATGTTTGCCTTGGTTTCATCTGTAAATGAGCTGGAGAAGGAAATAGCAAACCACTCCCAATATCTTTGTCAAAAAAATCCCAAATGGGGTTGTGGAGAGTCGAACACAACTGAAACAACTGATTATCAAAACAAAGATCTGGTGTGTCTCCACTAATCATCTAATTACTTCATTTCTTCATCTGAAATAATATATAAACAAACCCATTTTTCTTCAAATTATATACTTTATGTATATGAAAGCATGAGATATCTCAGTGGTTGTAGACAGCACTGGATTCTCCCCATTTAAAATGTTTTATAGAGGTTAGTTTGGGTGTTCTTAAATCCCTGACCCTCTGACTGAGCAGTGATCCTTTCTAAATCCCGAGGGGAAGAGATTAGGAGACCACAGCTTTAGGTACACTGACAACTTTGAATTCTTGTGGTCTTTTCAAATTAAGGTTAAATTTTTAGGAATATCTTACCTTCCAAAATATAGAGTAATATGAAACAATAATATCTTCTAATTTATGTGGAAAATATAAGTGATGTAAAAACAAAAGGTAGGAATAAAAATTTATTTAAAAATAATTTCTAGATCTCACTCCTGCCAACTGGTTTCATTCTGATTATCCAATACTATTTCTAGTTAATTTTTTAAATTTACTATTTAATAATTTTTAGTAACTTCAAAAATTAAGTGTTTTGTTCAGATCTTTATTAAATGATATTCTTTTCTAGTTTCATTATTTCACCTTACTAAAGGGTGCAGATGTTTAAATAAGGTGAGAAGTTGAATATAAATCTGACCCAATCACCTTTACAGAAGTAGGCAGAACTCTGCATGGTGCCACTCACAATTTTCCTTTCCTTGCATTAAAAAAAAAAAGTTAACCTTTTAATAGAAAGTACTTTTATTGATAATAAAACTGCAACTTTTACCTAAAATTACATGACTGTTTTAGAGCATATGTCTATAGACTGATATAACATTATGGAGAAGTTATTTCTGTGATTACAAAAATGAGTACAAAAGCAATCTATATTTTATATAATAAGAACATAGAGACTTCAGAGGGAAACAAAATTAATACAAACCAAGATTACTGTTTTATAGACTGATATACCCATCTACACATAAAACTTGCTTTGGGGAGAATTACAAATCACTCAGAAAATTTACAACAGCAAAGGGGTTGTGCTGTTACCAATTAACCAAGAAAGAGAGAAAAAGACTGGTCTGGCCTAGTTCTAATGGGCACTTAGAGAGCTAGGAAAATTCCTGGTTAGTGACTGGTGCTTTACAGGTTCCTTGCTTCTCAACTGACAGGCAATCTGCCCAAACCACTGCCAATTTAAATTAAAAAATTTAAACGAGTTATAAAGCATCAAGATGTTAATATATTGATTAGTTGAGAAAAAACAGACAACAAAGTTATAATCTAGAAACATTCTTTAATTGGATAAAAACCTAATCAGACCACTGAGGCTACTGAAAAGGTTATGGCAGTGTGTGTGTTTCAGGAAACTAGAATCTGATGACTTTATTTTAAATTGAAAAACTTCAGCATTTGGCATAGGCCAGGGAGCTGTTTTAGTGTTTTTATTCCTTTGAGTTCCTATAGTTTTTGCTGCAATGATTCCAGGTTGTGTTTTGTTCATAGTACTCCTATATCAACAGAAATACAGTCATGTTGAAGAACTGCTCATTATTCCTTACCTTACCTTTTTTAATTGACAGTTAAAACAATACATTTTATAGGGACAAGAACAGAATGTTGTTAAGCTGGGCACCTGCAGGAGTGTCCATCTATCATCAAGTACTACTGTAGGTGAGTCAGTGAAGTCAGTGAAGTGAAGAGGGCCTCCCCCACCTCCCTCCAGACCATGGGGCAGACCCTGTGCTTCAAATTAGCAATGCTGGCATATACTAGAGTTTGCTCTCTAGTCAGCTTCTTGGGACTCACAGACAGAAAAAGTCTTTCTGCTCTCTTTAAAGTAAACAAATGAGGAAAGACCGGACATGTCCTTGCTCCTGGGAGTCTGGTGCCTAAACATTTGGCAAAGATCTCTTACTATCTATCTCCCTACTTAACCCAAAACTAAGATACAAGGATTTATGGGATTACTTAAAGTGTACTTCTTATCAACACCCATAGTGATTATTTGGAAATTTAAATTTCATAAATGGAATGAATCAATAGCCTTTTAAGGTAACTGCTGCTTAAATTGCGGAACTGTGCCAACTGCTGTTATAAATGCTTCAATGCTGTAATTTTAGGATTTTCATGTGTTTTACTAAAAGCTTTCACACACATGTTGTGACCCTCACAATAATCCTATGATGTAAGTCAGACAAGTATTGTTATCCACATAGTAAATATAAAGAGACTATGGTCCAAAGAGACTGAACAACCTGATCAGGTCTCACATTCAATAAATGGTATCTTTGTAATCAATCAGATACTTACTACAGGCTAGGAACTATGCTAAATACCAGGGAAACAAAGAAAAAGTAAAAATAGTTCCTACCCTCAAGAATCTTATATTTTAACCAAGGAGACAACATATACTGTATATTCCAGACACATAGAGTAGAAAACCAGTAAGTTTTGAGTCAGGAGATGCTGCAGAGGGTGGCATTTCTTGAATCTTGAGTCTTGAAGGAAGACAGAAATTCTAAGAGGTGAACTAAAGATGGAGAATCCTATGTGACAACATCCTGTATGTCAGTCTGGCTAGACTATGGAGTACATGGACAAGAGGAATGTGTAAGGAGCCAGACAACTTTACATTTGATTCCAGAGGGCCCTGGGAGTGGTGCTGTAGTTTAGTGACTAAAGAAGAGAGTTTTATGATAATCACTTTGGCTACTGCAGAAAAGCTGGAATAGGATGGGGAGACCCTTGAGGAGGGAAATCAATTTGGATTATTTCATTAGTTCATGAGAAAGGTGATTAAGATCATGGTTGTATAAATGGATAAAATTACAATGGTGCTGTGGAGTTAGAAAGTGGTAGCTTGGATATGTGTAGTGACTGAGAGCGAGGAGTGGAGGATAAAGGAGTTGTAAACTGGGTAACTAGAAGGATGATATGCTTGATAATAATAGAGAAATATTAAAGGGAAGAGGGGAGATGAGAACACGTTTATAGGCAGTGAACATAACAAGGATATAGAATCACCAAAGAAGACTGAGGAGAACCAAGAGAGCACAGTGTCATAACAACCCAAAGAATACAAACGATTAAAGAAAGGATTAAAGGACACAGTATCAAATTCTGCAGATAAGTCCAGGATGCGGAATGAGAAAAGGCTATGAGATTTGTTAAGTGAGAGATAATCAATAACTTCTGAGAAAACAGTTTCAGTTGAAAAATGAGGCTGGAAGCTAGACAGTAGAGGTTTTAGGAGAGGAGTGCTAAATAGAGACAGCTTTTTAAAGCAGATTAGCTGAGATGGTGAGAAAAGTTAGGCTGGGAGAGGCTAGGGTTTATTTGGGAGGCTGGTAGAGATGGAACCAGTATGATGATTAGAGAGAGAAAAAGGGATGGGATCAAAGGTCCATGTAGATGTTGGTCTTGGCAAGAAGGAGCACTTCTTCAACAGGTAGAGTGAAGGAAGGAATAGTGGAGGATGATAGGGAAGGATGAGTGAAGTCAGCTGAGACAGTGGGAGAAGGGAGTTTTAGGGAAAGAGGTTTAGAGCTTTGATGGTAAGTGAGAAAGAGAATTGATTAAGAAGGAGTAGAAGGAATGTCTTACTTCAGTGAATAGATAATATCAGTTTGTAGTGAATTCAATCAACATGGATCTGTGACTTCCTCCAGCTCCATTCTCTCAGAACCAAGTAAGTAGATATGAAGGAGATAAACACTTCCTATTTGTACAGCCCACTTGTCTCCATGAGGTTATCACCTAAAATACTATTCTGAAAACCAGATAGAAACCCTTGCTGTCTTCTACTATTTCATCTCCTATTTCTTTTTTTCTTTTTTTGCAAGGCAATGGGGTTAATGGCTTGCCCAAGGCCACACAGCTAGGTAATTATTAAGTGTCTGAGGCCAGATTTGAACTCAAGTACTCCTGACTCCAGGGCCATTGCTCTATCCACTGCGCCACCTAGCTGCCCCTCCTATTTCTTTTCTAAGCACTTAGACTATTTAATAACCCACTCTAGAATATTACTTGTGATAAGACTACCAAGTACTAAGCCACCTCTCTTCCACTGATGAAACTCTTAAAATTCCAGCTCCTTTAGAAAGGCTCTACTACTTCATCACACACCCATGTATTCATTTTTCTTATATTTTAGGTTTCTATAAGGCAGAGAATGCATTTCCTTGCTCTTCCTCAAACCCAATATTTTTTTTTTCTGACTGAATACTTTCTCAATGCCTAGAATTTCTCCTTCTTCATCTCTGTGTTGTTTTTTTCAAGTCCCATTTTCTGCAAGAGGTCTTTCCTTAGTCCTCCTTAATCTTACTGCCTTCACTGTGAGACTGACTTCTATTTCTTCTGTATATATTTTGTCTGTTATGTTGTATTTCATCTGAACAGAACTGTGTAGTGATGGTGGTGATCATTTTATTATTCATAATTTCCATAAAGAATTACCAGATTCCCCACCCCCAATTAATTATGAACTCCAGTTTAATGATGATGGTGGTACAGTGGATAGAGGACTGGCCCTGGAATCAGGAGGACCTAAGTTCAAAACCAGCCCTGGGCAAGTCACTTTAACTCGGAATGCCTCACATTCAGGGTCATCTTTAGTTATCCTGATTCATATCTGGCTCAGAAGGAGAAAGTGAGGCTATGACTTAGCACAACACCACCTCACTCCTCACTCCTTGTTATTGCATCACCTCCCTGATGTCATAGTCTTCTTTGAGAACAAAGGACAAACATCATTACCATTATCATCAAGTCTAAGAAAGACTCTCATATGAGAACCTAAATTACATAAAAGTTTATGAAAAAATGAGTATACTCACTTGTAATGTAGTGTCAAAGACAACAAGCTTTGAGCTGGTTGGAACAATGTCGTAACACTTGTGTGACTTCATGAATCGCATGTAAATATCACTTTCGGATTCTTCTATTGCTGCAAGAAGAACAGAATAGCAAATGTTTTGCTTTAAGACACCCTTGAAATCAGATTTTGTGTGTGTGTGTGTCTGTGTGTGCATGTATTTTAACATATACAAATAGAATGTTAACGGGTAAGTGAGCAGACTACTTCTTGGTGTAGTCTACATACTCTTGTGGTTTCTAATGGTCATTTGTAGCCTAGGAATGCTTGCATTTAACTCTTATTCTCCCTTACTTTGGGCAGCTGGTTGCCCAGTGGATAAGGAGGGAGGGAGGGGGGCTGGTGTCAGGAAGATCTGAGTTCAAAACTGACCTCAGACATGTACTCATTGTGTGACCCTAGACAAGTCACTTAACTCTATCTCAGTTTATCATCTGTAAATCGAGTTGGAGAAGGAAATGGTAAACCATTCCAATATCTTTGCCAAGAAAACCCCCAAAGGAATCATGAGTCAGGCAATGACTGAACAATATTAAGTTCCTTACTTTTCCTTGATTTTTTTGAATCTTTTACTTTTCTACTAAGATCATCTAAATTCATTAAAATACAAGGGGGTGGGGCAGCTAGGTGGCTTAGTGGATAAAGCACCGGCCCTGGAGTCAGGAGTACCTGGGTTCAAATCTGGTCTCAGACACTTAATAATTACCTAGCTTGTGTGGCCTTGGGCAAGCCACTTAACCCCATTTGCCTTGCAAAAAAAAAAACCCTAAAAAAAATACAAGGGGGGAAAGGGCACTTAAGAATTTTTTAAAAAATAATCTAAAAATTGATTCAATCTATGGAGCCTAGCACAAAATATTTTCTGCAAATTTAGCAGTGTAAAATAGCAGTCATGCTATTTCAGTTTTGTTACTGGAAAAATTCTAAAGAAACTATGTGAAACTGGGAGGAAATAGTTCTAACTTCAAAGTAGTAGTATAGAGGTTAAGAGTCTAATAAAATGGTCCAAGAGAAGCATTTTAGTTCAGTGTCTGGCAGGTAGTCACCACTTAATAAATGTTTATTGATTGAGAAAAATTTTCCATAGATACTATGAAAAGGTTTAGAAATAGTACACTCCCATATAATGTACAAAACTTGGTTACAGTGCAGCTTTGTAGATTTGTGACCTTCCTATGGCATGACCCAAATATCTCAGTCAAGATAAAAAAGACCAGGAAGCAGTATCCTTAATATGGGTTAAGAGCTATTTCTGGCTGCAGCTTCTGTGAAGAGAAGCCACACTCAAAGGTGAGGAAGTCACACTGCTGTATATGCTCCTTATGGGTAACGTTTAAAAAAAAAAGATAACTTTAACCTGAGAGTCCCTTGGAAGGGCCTCTCATGGAGATGGAGAAGGAAGCTAAGGGATCTGCTGAGGTTAGCAGATCCTTACCAACCTGAACAAGACAAGCTTTCACAGGCCTCCCCAATTCTCTCCTCCTTCCACCCCTCTCTGAGGGAGAGGCAGCAAACCCCCACCCTCTTCCAATCTCCTCCAATCAAGGCTTCTCTGTTTCCTGTAACTTCACTGTCATCCTCTGTACTATCTCTTCCCATCAACTAGCAAAGATTCTCACAGAGCAGTTTCTGGCCTTCAAAAATCTTTTCTTGGACTCTTATACTCCCTCAGAGTATCTTCCTTCCTTTATATCTCCCCTCCCTTCTATTGACAAACTTTTGGGGAAAAAATGTTTAGATTCTCAGTGAGCACATCAACTCCCAATCACTCCTCAACCTAGTTTTTTTTTTTTAGGGGTTTTTTTTTTGAAAGGCAAATAGGGTTAAGTGGCTTGCCCAAGGCCACACGGCTAGGTAATTATTAAGTGTATGAGACTGGATTTGAACTCAGGTACTCCTGACTCCAGGGCCGGTGCTTTATCCACTGTGCCACCTAGCCGCCCCTAGTTTTTGTTCTTAATGTTGTTATCACTAAATTTAATGATTTTTTTGGGGGGGGGACCCAAGAAAATCAACTTGTAAGCTTTTACTTTTGGAATTTGAGAGCAGCATTTTGATTGATTTATATGATACTATCATCCACTAGGTTTATAAATTATAAGTATGGAATTTTTTTTCCCTGAAAAATAACATTTTCTATCTTAGAAATGTCTCCATGTCTTCAGTGAAAATTGCTTTCCAGTGATCACAAGATATATAGTTTGTATAGGAAAGATTAAAGATATTTTGTGTGAAATTGGGCAGTTCAGTCTTCTCTCTTCCTTCCAAACCTATTTGCTAATTTGGTATGCTGCCCTGGATCTGGAGTATGAGATTTTGATTTGGATCCTACTCATGATCTCTGGGACATTAGAAGTCGCTTGATCTTTCTGAACCTCAGAGTACTTCTCTATAAGATGAAGGGGATAAGATCAAATAGCCATTATGGTAACTTCCAGTTCTATCCTATCAGGGACTTTATCTTCCTTACCCTGTGTCCATCTGCCAACCACCCTCTACTCTTAACTGCCTCTGACTTGTCTTTCTTTGATAAGTCCTCTCATCAGTCTTTGCTGGCTCCTCCTCTTGACCCTGGGAGAAATAAAAACCTCACTATCTCCAAACCTGGGACTATATCCAAGATTTTATCCATTTCCCCTTTTTCTCTCTACTGTCTTCTTTGATGAATCCATTGACTCCCTCAGTTTCAATGATTATTACCTCTGGACAGATGATTGACCACCTTCATTATCTTTTCAGATATAGTCTTCACTCCAACTTCTTTACTTCTCTTGATGGCATCACCATCTTCCCAATCACCCAGACTTTATAACTTGGTGTTAGCTTTTACTTTTAACATTCTCCCACCCCCTACAATGAAACCATCACCAAGTTTTATTGGTTTACTTCTGCACCAACTCCCAAGTCTGTTGCTTTTCCTTCTATTCCTATTTCAACTTCCTCACTTCAGCCCCTTGTTCCTTTTTTGCCTAGACTATCCTAACAGCCCTTCAAGTATGTTCCCATTTCAATCCATTTTTCTTACTGTTGATCAATATTTATTAAGCACCTTCTAGGTGTCAGACACTTGCTAAACACTGGTGTTGAAAAATAAAAAAAAAAAGATGAAAAAGACAATTTCTGTTCTCAAAGTCTGTTTTTCTAGTGAACTGCTCTGAATAGATCACACCTACTCAGAGAAGCATAGTTCAAAACCTTCAGAAAATTCCCACTATCCAGATAATAAACTTTTTTTTGTGTGTTTAGAACTGAAAGCATCCTTAGAGTTCATCTATTCCAAGTTTTTTATTTTATAGTTGAGGAAATAAGTCAGTAGTTCACACATGTAGTTAATTTGCTAATCTCTGAGTAGTCTTCAAAGCCCCTTATAATTTGATTCCAATCTACTTTTCCAGTTTTAACCTCATATTGCTCCCTGTCACAAACTTCATGCTCTTAAACTAGAACAGGTGCTATGTTATATCTGTACTTAAAACACAGAAGAAATTTTAAACATTTAAGTTTTTTCTATGGATATCGAGTTCAATATTTCAATTTTATATTGATTTGAATAAGGATGGCTAATTCTTTACTCTCCTTGCCCCTTATTTTTTGTGTCAAAGATGAACTATTCTCCTCCAACTAGAGTCTAAATTTAGAATGCATCTAATTTGTGTTATAAGACACTATATAAGGCTTCTCTGAGCTAGAGAGTTCAACTTTTACTACACATTCATTTATGTTCTGATTTGACTTATAAATTGTTACATTTGCCCAATCTGAAAAACATGTTTTAACAATTTGATATAATTGTAAAACCTTTAGAACTAGATTCATTGTTTTCCTAAATAAAGGTCTAATCCCTTTATTTGACAAAAGAGGAAACTGAGGGTCAGAGGAGAGAAGTGTCTTATAGATGGCTATCTAGTTAACAAGGTATACAATTAACAGAAAGAATGAGACTAGAACTGAAATCTTCTAACTTTCCTCTCTAGTACTCTTTCCACAGTACCATACTGTCTCTCACTTAATTGTCTTTTATATGAAAATATTTTTCTCAATACTAACATATATAGGATTTCATTTTGCTGTTTGTCCTTTAATCTGTAAGGTCTATTTATCATAGTAAATTTTGTCAAAGTGAAGTACATCTTTCTCTTTTTCCTTTCCCATTGCATCCCCTCATAGGTCCTATAATTAGAAACCCTTGATGAAGTGCTTGTCATATTAGTTAGTGCTTCACTGAAGAGGTCAAGCCTCTTAGTAATCAAATGAGGGAATGTGAGAAATTATTATTAATAATCAATATCTTGGGGAGCTACAGAGCTCTTCCTCTTCTTCCAAAGTCCTGACTTGAAGTTCAATTTTCTTTTAGGACATTAAGGATAATGAAATTGCCTTAATTTTCCTCAATTTTGATATCAACCAACAATACAAGGAATTTAATCTAAGGTAGGGAAGCCCATTGTGTTCTTGGATTGATAGATGTTCTGATATGGAGATACTTTTCCTATCTAATAGATACTCAACCCTTCATTTTAACATATCCCACCTTCAATCACATTAACCAATTCTATTTGCAGTTTGAAGGATCATTTAATGTTTTTGAAAAGTATATAAACTGTGAGATTTCTCTCCCCCCATGATTGTCTTTGATCTAAGACAGATGATCATTCTTTTATTAATAACCTGCTGGCCCTATTGATAAAATGATTAAATTACCTGAAAAATATTAACGAATGTGTATTTCATTAATTCTGGCTCTTCTAGGTTGGTCAATAATGAGTCTCAGGCTATATTCTCCTGGTCATAGTTTGGGTCCAGATGGGTTCAGACTGAAAGTAAATAGCAATTGTAGCAGTTTTGGCCAGAAATTTAGAGGATCTTACCTTCCCAGATTGCTTTTTTTTTGACTTGAAAAAAGAGGCTTCTTGTTACTTAATTAAGAAACTCTGAGCTTAAAACTCTTCAAGTTTATTTTTTTCCCTTGGAAGGGGTCATTTTTGGCCTCTTTTCCTCATCTCTTTCTCACCTAACCTTAATCACTGGATGGGCATTGTCTCAAACTGTTAACTGAGAAAGACCCAGCTTTAAAAGACCAAGGTCTCCCACTTTATCCAGTACCATGTCCAGTAGTCCTGATATATATCTGGCTGCTGGACCCAGGTGGCTTCTGAGGACAAATGACTTTGTACAGCACCCCTTCTCTTAAATCCAATTCACTTGCATGTCATGGGGTCATCTCCCGGATTTCATGGTCTTTTTTGAAAAAGTAGGACACATATTATCAGCTCCCTATGAATCAGACACTTTGATAGGAAAAGGCAATGGAAAGACAAATGTAAAAGTCTCTGCCCTTAGAAAGCTGATGTTCAGTTCCATTGCAGACACCCAGATGCATAACTTCAGGACAACAACATGAAGGAGAACAAAAACCCAAATTGAATGCTGGTTAAATCCAGAGCAGCTGCCTCTCCCCATTTCTAGAGGCAGAGCTCAGGTTGAGGAGTTCTACTTCAACATCGCCTCTTGCCCCATTCCTTTTTCTCCACCCACAAGTCCTCTGTGCAAGGCCTCACTACCTCTAAGTTACCAATTCAAAGAGAACACCCCTCCTTCATTTTCTTGCTTCTATACTTCCCTTCTTCAGTTTGTCCTGTGAGTCTCATTCTTACTCAACTCACTTTCCAATAAGTTGCCAAAGATAGTAGTTTCTCTACCCTCATCATCTATCTTCTGGACCACTGTAAGGGCCTCCTCATTGGACTCTCCCTATTCCAATTCATCTTTCCCACACAAGGCCACTCCAAGGCACCTCCTATTTAATAAATGGCAGTGGCTCCCGATTTCCTTTAGAATCAAATTTTATAAACTCTTCCATGGGACATTTTGGTCAAATCAGCAAATACAGATTACAAAACACAAATGGAAGATAAAACACAAAAGGAAGCTAAAAATCTTTGGGAGGGAGGTCCATCTCCCCTTATTCCCCAGACACAGACAAGCCCAGAGGAGTGCATCAAGGTGGGACGTGGCTAGTGTGGGCACATTCTTTAAAAGGCAGTTCTGAAAGAGACCCCCCCCCCCCAATCAGAGAGAGGGAAGGGGTCAAGATTAGTAAAGGCTCCCAAACTTTTTACACACTCCTCCTCGCTATTCACTTACAGGTCCACAGCCACACTGGCCTATTTGATAGTCTTTACCCACCCTACTCCATCTCCTCCTTTTGCATTGGCTTACCCTCAAGCCTGGAATGTTCTACAATGCTTCTGTCTTTTGGGATCCCTGGCTTTCCTCAAGAGCCAGCTGCTCAGTCAACTTCAGCAGAAGGCCCTTCCTGGTTGCCCATCCCCCTGCAGACATGACCTTCCCATTTTAAGATACCAAGGTCGCCTTTTGTTAGTGTTCCATAGATACCTCTTTTTGCATACATTATCTCCACCCTCAGAAGGCAGGTGAGTTCCTTGAGGGCAAGCCTTTGTATCCATGGCTTAGGATAAAGCTCAATACAAACTACTGAATAAATGATGTCATTGGAATAATAGGGAGAAATGGAGCTTTAATTGGTATTTTTACTGTTTATTGGAGTTGTTTCACACCTGTCACCCAGAATCTCTGACTATTTGCAGATGCAGACTCAGGAGTAGTAGTTGTCTGCCCAGCATCAGAAAACAGCCTTAGCAGTCCAGTATCCCTACCCCCAAGTGCGTGCATGTGCGTGTGTGTGTGTGTGTGTGTGTGTGTGCGTGTGTATTTATTCCTGACCATGGCATTGGTCCTCCCTTAATAACTGACATGGAGAATGATAGAATATGGTAGTTACCTTACCACATACTAGAATTACTGGTCTCCTTTACCTCACAAACCACTATCATAAGTCCTCCTAAGAACACTCAATCAAACAGTTTGTTATAGGTTATCTGCATTTCTGATATGTATTCTGTACAGTCTTTATCTAAGTTCTTGGTTAAAAACATTAAGGAGAATAAGCTCAAATGCAGATAATCTAGAGCATTCTACCACAAATATCTTAACAGTGAGCACTAATGACCACTCCAGGGTTTGACCATTTAACCAGTTTCACATCCAACCAACTGAATTATTCTGTAGCCCATATTTCATAGGAACATAGATATAGAGATATGAAGTTTTATCCTTTGCTTTCAAGGAAGACCACAACATCAGGGAGATGATGCCATTAGGGTTAAATGACAAGCTAGTAAGTGTCTGAGATGGCATTTGAACTCAGGTTCTGCTGACTTTAGGGCTAGTGCTCTACCCATTCACCATCTAGTTGTAAAGCTATGTAAAAGGTCCTTGGAGGCCTTGTAGTCCAATTCACACCCCAATTTTAGAATGGAAAGACTGACTAAAGAGATTAGGCGACTTATCCAAGGTCACAAAGATCACAGGCTTTGAACTCAAACACCCTGACTCCATATCCAGCACTCTTTCTATTGTACCATGTCTTGTATACATGAATAGTATAAGAAATTTTGCTTTGCTAAAATCTAGGTAAGTCATGTTTATATAATTGTCAATTTATGTCTAGTGATGCCTTCATCAAAAAGAAATGAGATTAGTGTGGCATGACTCATTAAAAAAAATAGACTGTTTTATTAAAAAACAACATGGGACATCAACACAACCAAACTTGCTTTGTGAGCTCTTTCTAAATTAAAACTCACTTTCTCTAAGTCCTCCTAAAACTTATTGATAATTCCTTCTTTGCTTTTGATTTAGTTATTCACTAATCATCCTTTTAAATCTATTTCTCACATTTCATCAGTAATTAAAGTCAGCTCACTAGAATTTTCAGACTTCCTTCTCTTCTTCTGGTGGGAAACCAACATTTGTCCATCTTCAGTTCTATTAGCTAATAGAACTTCCCTAGTCTCTTCTCACTCTCTAATTTTAAAGTCTGCTTACAATGGTTCAGCAAGTCTATAGCAGAGCCACCAGGAGTAGAATAGCTGGAACAAAAAGAAATGGGGAGGGCAGCTAGGTGGTGAAGTAGATAGAACACCAGTTCTGGAGTCAGGAGTACCTGAGCTCAAACCCAGCCTCAGACAGCTGTGCGGCATTGAGCAAGTCACTTAATCCCATTGCCTTAAAAAAAAAAAAGAAAATACTAGGAAAAAAGAAATGGGGCTGGGTCCTGCTTAGGTTTAGACTGTTTTAAGTCTCCCTCATTCTCCAATTAATAAGTTGCTTCCAATTCTTTGTATTTTCTTTGACTCATTTTTCAAGCAGCTCTGATTTTCCCTCTCTACCTGCTTTCTTAATCCATTTTCTTACCTGTTTTTTCCTTACTCCAAATATCATTACAGTGAAAGAATGAAGTGAAAATACAAATTAAATATAATTTTATTGCATTCTACTTGATTTATACTGATTAAAATTCACAATGTATTATTTTTAGGTTAAAAGTAAGGATCACATTTCTGTTTATCTTTAATGTACAGTTAGGTGGTTTATACTTTTATTATTTATACAGAGAAGTGAAATGGGGTGATTATAGCTTATCATACATTGTGAAGTGACTCCTATTTAATATTTTTTGGAACATTATACTGGGCTTCTGTGTATACATAAGATATGTTTTGAAAATATGATTTGGTCTGCAGTATATTCAAGTATACAATGAACTGTGTTACATGGGGTTCTACTGTATTTACGTCTGATTATAATCATTCCCCAAATTACTCTTTTTTGGCCATATCTGAAAAAATGTTTGCTTTTTTTTTGCCTGAAAACTGCAAATTTCAGGGATTTATGATTACATTTTGATAATTATATATCATTGTTGTTCATCACTAAAGATGACATTGCTGATCACTGTCGATGAATGAAGGTAATAAAGGGATGAAAAGAGATCTGAGGGGGCGGTCAACAATCTTTTTACACAGCATATTAGTAAAGATTACTCTTGGATTTTTGATTGCTAGTAATTGCAAGAAAGGAAGTATAGTATAGCATAACTATTGAGCTGCTTGTCTCTAACATAGGTTGGTTGCTTGACCCTGAGAAAGTTTTTAAAAAGTGAATTCCCTTGGGGCAGTGTCCGGGGTCTTCTTCCCCAGACTCCCGAGTGAGCTCCTCAGTGGGCACTGCTTCAGGCGTCCCTGGTGTTTTCCCTCCCCCGGGGATCAGCGAGGAGGGACTCAGGCAGACACTTCTTCAGGAGGCATATGTTTTATTAGGTGCAGAGGGATCCCGAATAGCTCAGGGCGCTGGATAATATAGGGAGTTATTTCCGGGCTGCCACCCCAATCCGCCCCGAGGGCAGAACCTACCACCCGATTGGAGCAATGGACACAGGCCAACCAGGCGAAGCCACTGCTCCCCTTAAGGAGCCGTGTCTTCTCTGGGTTGGTCTGACCTCACTCCCGGGGAGGTCCTATCCACCCAGGCGGTCAGGGCCGACCCCCGACAGGGCAGCTAGGTGGAATAGTGGATAAAGCACTGGCCCTGGAGTCAGGAGTACCTGGGTTCAAATCTGGTCTCAGACACTTAATAATTACCTAGCTGTGTGGCCTTGGGCAAGCCACTTGACCCTGTTTGCCTTACAAAAACCTAAAAAAGAAAAAAAAAGTGAATTCCCCCATTTCCCAGAAGCTGGAAGTTACAGAGGCTTATCTCATAGGACAGATCCCATTAGTGATCAGAACAGAAGTTTTGACCAGCTATGTTTCCTACTTAGCCTGGTTCACTCTTCTTTAGTCAACCTGATGGATTCCTGATCATGGAAGCTCTCTATATGATGCTCAATTTAGTGTGGGCTCCCAATCAACATATCCCAATGCAGTTCAGAATTCCAGAACCTAAGAGACTGTCTGGTGGTAACTGAGAGGTGCACCTGGGCAAGTAATTTAATTATTTAATCTGGACCAGATTAAAATGTAATGGGGAAATATTTAACAAGATAAATAGAAATACAATAAAACATAGATAATGTTAATATGTGGTTTTCTATGGCAATATTTGGGCAGTTAGGTTGCACAGTGGATGGTGTTTGGCTTGGAGTCAAGAAGACTCATTTTAATAATTTCAGATCTGTTACTTCCTAGCTGGGCAAGTGAATAACCCTGTTTGCCTCAGTTTCTTCATTTATAAAATGAGCCAGAGAAGAAAATGGCAAATCACTCCAGTCTCTTTGCCAAGAAAATTGCAAATGGGATCATAAAAAAGTCATCACAACAACAAACAACCAATTAATATGCAGCCCCACAGGGATCCTGAAGTATCTAATTTATTTGAGTTTGATACTGCTGCTTTAGGCAATTTTCTAAGACTACAAATTGCAGAGACTTCATAGAAGCAGTACCCTCCCTCACTTGGGAGTTCCTAATACCAGTGAAATTAGTAGGTTTAGTCCCTTACCCTGTCCTTATTAGTTGCAAACGCTGTAGTTATTTTCTATTTTGTCTGTTAGATTCCACTTGGCACCTCTACGTAAAATTCTGACTACTGTGTGCTAGGTTAGTCTGTTAGTTCTATGCTCCAAAATGTCTAAATGTATGTGTGCTGTTTGAAATAGAATTCTTTATGTTATTCCTTTTGGTCATCTGATTTTCACCTTCCCTATGACAGCTTGAGTGTTAGCTGTTCACTATATAGCATTATATGATGTTGCCATCCACTGTATTTATGTGGTCAGAGCTGTGAGCTATGAGTACTGCTTCAGGCTAAGTAGAGAGCTGCCTTAAATGCATGAAGACAAGATAAATTCTTTTATATCAGTGTTGCAATGGCTTACAAATATCTAAATCATTTTTGGTTTTCTTACCACTAGCAGACTCAAGTGGTCAAAGGATGTGAACTGTTTTCAAAGAATTGCCAACTATGAACAGTCCTATGAAAGCCTGCTCCAAATGACTAATAACAGTAAAACTTTAAAGTTTTAATCCAAATTTTTATCTCATAGTTAGCAACCTGGAAAAAATGATGAAATATGGAAATAGCCAGTGATGGAGGAGCCATGGGAGGCTAGGCATACTAATATATTGCTGT
This sequence comes from Macrotis lagotis, assembly GCF_037893015.1. Taxonomy (NCBI): domain Eukaryota; kingdom Metazoa; phylum Chordata; class Mammalia; order Peramelemorphia; family Peramelidae; genus Macrotis; species Macrotis lagotis. The sequence goes on along the minus strand of NC_133664.1, from coordinate 93,724,862 downwards.
AGGAGCCAGAAATTGGGCCAGCTATTCTGGAAAACAATTGGATATTTATGGGAGAAAAGTCTCTACAGTCACACATACCCCCCCCACACACACACACCCTCCCTACACCCACACACCCACAAAGGATTCAAAGCAGATTTTTTTTTTTAGGTTTTTGCAAGGCAAATGAGGTTAAGTGGACTGCCCAAGGCCACACAGCTAGGTAATTATTAAATATCTGAGACCAGATTTGAACCCAGGTACTCCTGACTCCAGGGCCAGTGCTTTATCCACTGTGCCGCCTAGCCACCTCACAAAACAGAATTTTTTGTAGAAGTGAAAAACTAGAAATAAAGTGAGTGACCATCTACAGGGGAAACTGTTGAACAAGTTATGGAATATGAATAACATCCGCACTATAAGAAATGGTGATTATAAGGACTTAAAAGAAACTTGGGAAATTTGGTATGAAATGATAAAACAATGCAGCATAAGCAGAAACAGGAAAATTAATATAAATGACAGGAATAATGTAAATGACACTACTAAAATGAAGCTCAAAACTATAATACTGTAATGATTTACTGTGGCCCTGATACAAGAAGAAATAAGAAAATGTGTCTTTACAAGAAGAAATAAGAAAATGTGTCTTTTCCTTATGGAACATTGCATTTGCCCTCAAATGCTGCTGTTGGGAATGACTAGTTTTGCTTTAACTCTCTTCCTTTGCTACAAGTAAAAGCTCCCTTGATGGGTTTGGGGAGACAGCAGTAAATGTGGGATGACAAAACAAAAGGCAGAATAAAACTATTTAAAAAACAACTAATTTCACTTAATATTATAAAATGTTCTATAGATTTCATGTAGATCTGAAAGGGACCTTAGACAACAGTCAAAGTTCTTCCCTTTAGAAAGGGACCAGATGTTAGATGATTTACCTAGGGATTGACTCTGAATAGAAGTCCACCAACTCTTTGCATTATGCCATGTGGCCTCACCCCATGCCCGAGTTCTTAAATGGCTTTCTTTTTTAAAAATGTTGGTAAATTGTCTTATCTTCAGTGTTTAAAGATGACTAACTAGAATTTGCTTGCTATTCTAGTTTAATGTCTAGAGAACTTAAGAGTACTAGCCCTTGGGCTAGCATAGCTTTTAGTGCATCACTCATTTAGGTCCCTTATCTCCTTTTATCTTCATCTCTTAGTGAGCTAGGTCAAGCTTAGTTATCTTTCTTGATTTTTTTTTGGAGAGACTGATTCTGTAATTTCATTATTGAATAAACTATGGTAGATGGTACTTTCTCTGAATTGGCAGAGTAATCACCCAGATAGTATGAAAACAAAGGCAGGACTGGAATTCAGGTCTTCCTGCTTCTGAAGTCAGAATGTCATCTAATACACCAAATTTCCCCCTGAATAACATTTTTGATAAATCATAATAGGTCAAATTACATCCCTTAAAACAGCAGATTATATCCCTTAAAACAGCAACACCTTGCAGATACTATTCAGATAGTGACTTTTAATTTATTCTTATGTCTTAATGGGTTCATGTGATTATTCTCCTGATGAAGGCAAATTCTTAGCATGAAGTAATATGAGAGGACATCAGTATTCTCCTTGATTTTATTTTATACTACAGCAGTCGATTATCTTTATAGTTGAGAGTTGTGTTTATGTGTAAGAATAGTTGATTAAGAATTTAATAGTTTGATTCTAAGTCTCAAGAACATGCAACTTTTATAAATAGGAAAACAAGAGGATTGTACAAATCCAATATCTTTATGTGTCTAATAATTTTATAAGGGAATTTTTAAAAATGGCAATGTATACTAGGTCTATATCCCAAAGAGATCAAAAAAAGGGAAAAAAGACCCACATGTACAAAAGTATTTAATAGCAGTTCTTTTCATAGTGGCAAAGAATTGGAAATCAAGAGCTACCTTTCAGCTGGTCACTGGATGAACAAATTGCGGTATATGAATGTGATAGAAAATAATCTGTAAGAAATCACGAGCAGGCAGATTTCAGAAAACCTTGGAAAGACTTAAATGAACTGATGCAGATTAAAGTTAGCAGAACCAGGAGCTCATTTGTATATCTTAAAAGCAACATTATAGGATGATGATCAACTATGATAGCCTTAGCTCTCCTCAGCAATGCAGTGATCAAAGACAATCCTAAAAAACTTGTGATGGAAATTGCCATACACATTCAGAGAAAGAACTTAGAACCCAAAACAGCTCAAAGCATACTATTTTCAGTTTTAAAAATTTGTTGTGTTTTTTCTTTCTCATGGTTTTTCCCCTTTTCTTTATATTATTCTTTCACAACATGACTAATATGGAATTATTTTTGACATGATTGTACATGTAAAACCTATTATTAGATTACTTTATCATGGGTGGAGGAGAGAAAATGTGGAACTCAAAATCTTATAAAAATGACTGTTGAAAACTATCTTTACATGTAATTGGAAAAACTCTTTTAAATGGCAAAGGATGGTTTAGGGATGTTCACTATAGAGATAGCTTTCCTTTTCTCATTCTTATTCTACTACTTAGTTTTTGTTTCATCAGTCAAAGGACCTATGTCATCAACTTAAGTCTATGAGTGTTATCTGGGACAAGGAGTAGATATGAGACAACTGCCAGGATATTAGTGGAAACTTTTTTTTTTTAGGAAACATTTTTGATAATAATGAACCTCCTATCTAATGCTCATTGGTACCAGGTACAAGTTACCATCATTTTCGTTTATTTTAAGATACACTGACTCAATGGACAAAAAATAAAGAAGTTTAAGTCAGGATCTTTTACCGGTCAGTCATTTATAGAATCACATCATGTTCAGAGTTTGTAGGGACATCAGAAACCATCCAGACTAGCCCACATCTCAAAAAGAGTGTGATATATCTGACAAATGCTCATCAAGCCTTTCTTTGCTGAAGGACCTCTCACAAGGGAAAACTCACTCCTTTTCAAACAGATCTTTCCACTTTGTCTAATATAGGAAATTTTTCCTAATATCAGGGCTATAGTATTTGCTTCTTTGCAACTTCTATTCATTGCTCCTGGTTACAGCTTCTATACTTCAGTTTCCATTTCTAAATTAAACAAACACATACTCACACACATCTACACACACACACACACACACACACACACACACATAGTAGGTACATATGGGTATAAGTGCATTCATTTTTCAGTATTCACATCCTTAAGTCATCTGGCTTTTCCATCCAACCTGTAACTAAAAATTATTTATGTTATTTCCCTTAGTAAGGATGTAAGTTCATTGAGAAAAAGGAATGTATTCCTTCTCTACTTGCATCACCAGTACCTGACACATAATAAACACTTGATAAATTGCTTTTATTCATTCTTTCATTCAGTGCCTTGCTTTTTATCTTGAAGAGATGGAAACTGAGGTGTAGGGGTTATAAATAATATAGTTGGAACTAAACTCAAAGTGAATTTAGTTCAGGTTAGTCAAATTTATGTCTGATAGACTGGAGTCTACAACCAATCTTTCAACAGCCCTTTTATCAAAGCCTTTTTATACTGGCCTCACTTTTTGCCCTCTTGCCTTTGGTTAGCCTTTCTCAGATTGTTTTTTACACCTTCTTTCTTTTAGGAGGCTTTTGGTCTTCATGCATGTATTTTCCCTTATACCTGACTTCACCTTGAGTTAATAAGTCAAAAGGAAGAGGAAAAAATTAAGTTGCATAGGTTAGAACCAAGATTGGGAGAAGGTTTGGAAGAGAATGATAATGAATTTAGGAGGAGTCACCCAGGGCTAAATAAGATCAAAAGTTTGGGTGCCAACCATACAGCAAGACATTTTTTAAGCCTCTAGGGACCAAGTCTAGGCAGAAGCACAGATTAATGAAATTAAGCTAGAGAAAGAAAGAGTTGGCAAAATTAAGGGGACTCTACCCTTATACCAGATGCAGTTGCTGCTTCTTTTTCTCCCTTCTTCAACGAGCATTGACTAGGTTTCCATTTCCTTATTATACTATTACTATTGCTTCTCAAGCTAGTTTCACAACCTGGTGAGTTGGTGACTTTCTCCAGAAATGTATTCAGGGATTAACTGTGGGATCTTTGAAGATCATTAGGCACTGTGATGTCCAAAGAACTATCTTGGTTTGTCCACTCCTGACTGCAACCAAAAATCCTTACATATTTAAAAATGATGGAGATTAGCAGGTACAGTGTTCTATTAAGTCTTAACATTTCCCCCTTTTTACATAATAAAGAGGAGAAAATAGAAGAGAAAAGAAATATCTAACAATGTCTAAGGAAAAATATTTAATGAATATATGGTATTTTTATATATTACAGTGTTTTCATAAAATTGAAAGAGAAACCTTTTTTTTTGAAGCTTTAAGGTGACCAGAAAAAAATGAAGAAAAATGGTTTGACAGAGGAGCTATGGTGAACACACAGGACATAAGAAATCTTGCCCCCTTGACAAGAGTTTGGACTTTTAAAGTTTTCTATGAATAGTAATATATTCCTTCCTTATCTTTTGGTTTAACACATTTGTAGAAAATAGTAAAAAACCCATAGGTGGTTATGATATCCTTTGTGCTAATCTTGCAAGAATTGGAGTAGGTGAACAAAGAAAAAAACAGTTATTGGCACATCCTATGTATGTCTGCCCTTTGGAGAAACATATCCAGAAGGTTTATTTGAGCTAATTTAACACTAAAAACAGGTGAAACAATATTCTCATTTTGTTTTAGAAAACTTACCTTTCTAACACTCTGAAATTCAAAATACTTAAAATGTTGTACACTAATCAACTTTTCATAGAATTCCCAAAACTACTGCTATTTACCAGAGAAAATAGAGGTGACTGTGACTTGCCATAAAAATAAGTTAAAAAGTTATTTTTTTAGAAAATATAAGGAATTCCAGATGTTTGTTACTTATGTGATCTTCAGAAAGTCAAGGAAACCTCTTTAATTTCAGTTACCTCATTTGTAAATTCAAAGAGTTGAAACTCTTAGAGACTTTTAACTCTTTCTAGCTTAGATGGACCTTTAGTGCTCTTAGTATTACTTTTTAGTCACTTGATGCCATATTGAATTTCCCACAATGGTGGGAAACAAGTCTTTTTATCAATCCTGATCTTCTTTGATCTCTGCAGCAGTTTTTGACATTGCTAAACACCATCTCTTTATGAATATTTTTCTCTTAAGCTTCAAGCTATCTCATTTCTCTTTTGTTGGTCTTTCATCCATGTTATACTTGGTAAATGGGGGATCTCCCAAATGCTCTGTTCTGAGTCCCTTTCTTCTTTCTCCTCTGTACTATCTATCTTTGTGATTTTATTAGATTCCATGGATTAAATTATCTCTAAGCAGATAATCTCAGATATCTCTATCCATATCTCTATTCTCCAATTGTCTCTTGGTCATCTTAAACTAGAAAACCTATAGGCATCTCAAACAGAATTCATTATGCTCCTCCCCAAACCTATCTCCTGCAATTTCCTATTCTTGAGTGCATTACTATCTTCCTAGTTACCTAAACCCATAGTCTCAGTCTCATCTTCAACTCATCCTTATCACTCACATCATGTATCTAATTCACTGCCAAATCTTACAATTCCTACACTGTGGCATGTTGAGCCAGGGTCATCCACTGAACTCCAGGTCACTGCAACTGTCTTGACTTTTGTCATACCACTGGCAGCTAGGTAGCACAGTGGATGAGCACTGGCCTTGGAGTCAGGGCAGATGGGAGTTCGAATCTGATCTCAGACACTTGACATGTGTTAGCTGTGTGACCTTGAACAAGTCACTAACCCTGATTAACTCACATCCAGGACCACCTCTAGTCATCCTGATTCATTTCTGGCCATTGGACCCAGATGGTTCTGGAGGAGAAAGTAAGGCTGTGACTGAGCACAGCACCCCTTTGTTTAAATCCAATCCACGTACTTATCATGACATCACCTCCTTGATGTCATAGTCTTCTTTGAGAATGAAGGACAAAACATAATGTTGTACCACTGAACTTCAATGACTCAGGAAGAGAAAGTAATAAGGTTTATGACTTTGTGCAACATTACCTCACTCAAATCTAATTCATACCCAGGTTGTCAAGACATCATTGATCTCCTTCAATATCAAAGGATGATGATCACCATTATCAATAATAACAACTACAATGACAACTACATCTCTAGACTGAATGCTTTCTCTGTCTTCCATTCCTAGAATGTTCTCCCTTCTCAACTCTGTTTTCTGGCTCACCTTGCTGTAAAAGACCTTTTTCCCAGTCTTCCTTAATCTTAGTATCTTCTCCCTGAGACTACTCCCAATTTATCCTGTCTCTATCTTATTTGTACAGAATTGTTTACATGCTCTCTTCTCCTTAAATTGAGAGTTCCTGGAGAGCAAGGGCTGATTTTTTTTTTTTTGCCTTTCTTTGTATTTACAATGCTTAGCATATTAGTGGGTACTTAATAAATTCTAGTAGACTGTGACTAAATGATTACCACAGTGTAAAAAGAATGACAACAGAGCAACTGAAATGGAAGGCTGTTAAAATATAGTGATCACACTCGGCCATAGCAAAGAGATATGAGACGGTAACTCTACCTACCTTTGCAGAGGTGGGAGCTACAAGTGTTAAATACTACATATGTCAGATTTTTTTGATGTGTTGCTTAGTTTTGTGGAATTTTTTTCTCCTTTGTCATAAAAGATGTCTCTCCAGAAGGGGTTGGAAGGGAAAGTATATTGGGAAATGTAGATGATATAAAACCAAATGGGATCAATAAAATTTTATTTTTAAAAATTCATTCTTTATAAAAATAGGAGACACAAGTGTTCCTCTTTCTCTTATTTGCACAGGAGAGGAAGTATAAGTGTGGAATACTGAATATAATGTGGGACTTAGTTGATATGTGAGTTGGTTTTGCTAAAACTCCATGTTCCAGTTTAAATTATTTGTTATAAGGGATTATCCTCTGGAAGAGTATGAAGGAAAGACATACTAGAAAATGGAGATATATAAAAATATAGATAGGAATAAAGAGAACTCCCAGGTAATGAAACTCCCTTCACCAATATGAGTGCATACTTTTTCTGCAGCTGGTTTTAGAGAGCTGCCTAGCACTCTAAGAAGTTAATTACTTGCCTAAGTTTGACTATGTCAGTATGTGTGCGGATTTGAACCCTAGGCTTCTGAGCCTTAGGGACCTGGTCTCTTCTCTAGAACATCATATTGTCTCTAGTGATGCAAAAATAAAAACTTAAATTTGGGTCTCACTCTTAAAAAACTTACATTCTACTCTGCTAGATGAATTAAAGACTCTAAAACCTTATGTTATGCTATACATCTTGTACAATCTAATATAAGACCCACTTAATAAATCCTTGTCAATTGTTAATTGATTCTTCTGACATTACAAGTGTATTACACGTACACACACACACACACACACACACACAAACACACACACACACAAGCACAATTTGAGGAATATTAGAAAAAAAGTCATTAACAATTGGTGGAGAAATGCTAAGGAAATCTTCATAGGAAGAGATACCTGAAATGGATCATGAAAAAAGTTAGGGATTTTGAGAGACAAAGATATGGGGTAGGGTTATACTACTGGCATGGGGAATGGATTTTATGAAAACAAATAACATAAGAATTGTTGCAATGTAATTGAAACTCACTAAATTAGGAGTTTATAACAATAGAGATAAGAAACAGGTTTTTTTTTCTATTTGTTAAAATAAATGTTTACTATACAATATATTTATAAATAATAATAAATGCATATATATAAGGGAGAATACATAAAGGAGAAAAGGGAGGATTTTATTTTCTTTTTTAGTTTCCAAAGCAGGGTAATCATTTTAATGTCACATAACAGATTATTAATAAAAAATAAACGTGGATATATTCATTTTTAGACTTGACTAAATATGTTCATTTGTTTTGATTCAGTATATTGACTAATTATAAAGTTAGATTTCTATGTGGGGGGAGTTGGTAGGCTGTAATTGAGATAAAGAAAACATCAGTAATCATAAAATACATTTTTAAAAATGAATCTTATATAACAGAAATTCATGATTTCATATTCATTTTGTTCTTTGTAAATTGAAATGTATAGTGACAATCAAGTTCATAATAAAAGAAAAGAAATTAAATGCAGTTTTTGAAAACATTTTGATTTTTCTTTTAGATTTTAAAATTCAGAATAGGATCATGGGTTTTTTTTTTTAGATCAGGAGAGGCAATTAGACAACTATAGTCTTGAAGGTGAAATGCCTTATTTTAAACAATGGTCAGTCCTGCAGGAAGCAAATGCTTCAGTTAAAAATGTTTAGAATATATAAGGACCTTTCCAAAGCCTCTCTATACATACACAATTTTTGGGAGAGGTAATGGGTCACACAGCTAATAAGTATCTGAGGCCAGATTTGAACTCAAGGTCTTCTAACTCCAGGTACTGTGTCTATTCACTTCAACACCATGCTGCCTCTCACAAATAAACTACTTAGAAAAACCAGTTCTATGGTACAACTAGGTTGTTGGTTCCATAACTGATAGGGGCTATAAAATTCTAGACTACCAGGCAACTCAGGGCAGAAATCCACTTGCACATAGCTCTGCTGATCTTCAGAGTTTTGAGTCTATCAACTAGCTTAGGCATTAAAGGCCAGGAAACACTGTAAATTCAATTTATAAAACTTTAAAATAGTTTTGCTGATTCAGATATCTGAGCTGGTTATACACAATATGTGAGGTAAATAGAGACAGGCCCTTAATTAGGGAGTAAATTATATAGTGTTAATAAGAGATTAAGGCCCACTAGAGGTCTTTCTCTGATGTAATCAGAAGAACTGAAAGAGTATTGAATAGAGAGAGTTGTAGAGAAGCTTTTAAGCTGGAGGGACTGGTTGTTGAAGGTGTCCCAGGAGTATCTGTTGTCCACGAAGCCTGAGAGTTCCTCTATAACATTCGAATGAAGTTATTGTTCTTAAAGTCCTTATCAAAAGGACAATAAATTCATGCCTGATAAATGGATAAAGACACATAAAACCTTATGTTCTATGGAATGTTTTACTTACACAAAATTCCTTTTAGTTGCATCAGAAAAATACTCTTGAAATGCCCAAGTCATGCAAAAATATCTTTTCATACAGAAAAAATATTATGAAGGTATTCATTTTAAAATCGATTTCTCACAGTATATAGTCTAATAAAACAGAAGTAGAATGGATAAAAGGATAGGAAAAGAACTATATAACAATTAGAAAACTAGTACTCTATGCAGAGTTGAGTCTTTAAAAAAACATTTTGGATAAATATCCCAAACAGAGTCTGTAAAGATTTAATTATTTTCCTTAGCTTTTTCAATATAGTTCTACATGTGTTACTTTGCTATACTCGGCTATACTCAGAGAAATCATTAATATTAACTTTGGATTATGACAATCAGACCAAAAAGATTCAAGCTTTGCTACAAATGTTTCAAGAGTCAGTCCTCATCTCTCCAAGCATAGTCTAGTCTAGCAGTAGTCTAAATGTATATCTTTGCTATGTCAAGTGGAAAGTAGAGAAGTCAACCAAGTATGTCTGGGGCAGCTAAGTGGTGCAGTGGATAGAGGAGGAGCCAAGAGGACCTGAATTCAAATCATCCTCAGACATTTAATAATTGCCTAGCTGTGTGACCTTGGACAAGTCACTTAACCCCAATGACTCGCGAAAATAAAAAAATCAAAGTATGTCTGATACCATCTATAAAACAATAGGAAAATGACTTCGCTCATCTGAAAAATGGGATCTATAACCCTCTTGGAGTCAACACACTCATATCCCTCAATTTGAAGTTATAAACACCTGGTGGCTGTTAGTTCCCTCCTATCATCACAAAGTAGAATTTGGTGACTTGAGGGCTGTTGGGTCCTCTGTACTTCTGATAGTCTAGAGCTGATGATATTTCATTGGTGATGACTTTTAAGTGCCTTTGTAGTACTCAATGTTGAAACCATCTGAGTCAGATTTCTGGAGAGATCTTGGTCCCAAAGTGGGACTTTCTCTATGCTCCTGCTTTCAGAATACATGTTACTGATCAATGTCTGTGTCAGTTAAAGAAATAGCAGATCATTGAAGAAATCAGCCTCTGGGTTCTTGCCTGGAATATGAATGGGGGTGGTACTACCTTCAAGTGGACTGGTCTGAAGCAGTCAGTCTGATTCTTTTCTCATCTTTCCATTTACATATTTAATTTGCAGATTTTCTCTGCCACATCACGGAACTTGTTTTCCTGCAATGTGACCTTTGTGAGAATATAGGCAAGATCTCTTGGTCCTGCCCATTACCTGAAACACTGGACGCTCTTGTAATTAGAGAATTCAGGATGATGATGATATGGTATTGGCCTTCACCCAGGGACCTTGTTCATATATATGATTAGTGAAAGCTGAGGGAAGTATGATAGAAAAGTTCAAACAAGTTCTCCTTCCTCAGTCTTAGAAAGCTGCTGGTGCTTCCAATCTAAAGTGACTGGTCCCCGCCCCCCCCCCCACCGGACTTAACTGAAAATGTCAGAGAGAGGAGTTACTGCTGCAATGGTGCAATTTTTGTCAGGCATATTCCAAGTCTGCCTAGAAGCACACCTGGGCTGAGTTCAACTCCAGGCACATCTGGCTCTCTGGATATTATTATGAGTCTTCAGGATACCAGGCCTTCCAGAGGCTATCTGGAAGGAGAGTGGTCTTGATCAAAGTGTTTAAGGTTAAAGGTATGACTGGGGCTTCAGAGAAAAAGAAAGCACCAATAATATTGCCTAATAGTACTTAAAAATACATCTGTCATAAGAACTTATAATTTCTAAATGGGAAGTATAGAAAAATTAAGTTCATGTGAAATAATATTTGAATGGGGAAAAAGGCATATGGTTCTGCTAAGTAGTTGGCAACTTTTTCTTTTCCATTATCCTAAATCAGAATTGTTGGTATGCATTTTCAAGTTAAGGTATTTAATAATTTCTTTTTTTTAATTAAAGATTTTATTTTGAATTTTACAATTTTCCCCTTAATCTTCCTTCCTTTCCCCCCACCCCTCCAAGTTGGCAGCTTCTTCATGTCACTGAAGCAACCTGAGAAAGCTGCTAGTGAGAAGTGTTATGCTTTAAAGAAACTTCAGGTCTAGCACCAAACCAGAACAATTTTCTTGGCCTTCTTGTTCAAATCCACTATTAAATTAAGTGGATCCCTTAGTTAAAACAGATTTTAATTTATTGTAGCTATTTTTCTTTCAGGCTGTGGAATTTTATCAATTCTAATCATTTGGTTTATGTTTGCTAAAAACAGATTTCACTTAATTGCAGCTATTATTCTTCCAGGTTGTGGAATTTTATCAATTCTAATCATCTGGTTTTGATTTTATCAATTTTTGTTCTTTCATATTCCTTTTGTTTGCCATATCTTCCTCCTTTAACCCTCACATACCCACTCTGCATATACTTCTGTTATACACTTGTGAATTATTTTGTATAAGTGTATAATGTATCCTCTCTTCCTTCTAGACTATAATTTTGGTAAGGGCTGCAACTGGCCTAATTTGAACTTTATCTCTTCTCTGCCAAATACTGTTTTTCAGTAAGAATAGATACTTAATAAGTGCTGGCTGAAGTAAATAAAATATTTTACATCTGTGAATTCAATGTATTCCTGCTAGATGGTAAGATTTCTTAAGAATGTGGTACAAATCTTACAAATGCATAAGTCTCATGACTTCAGCTTCACTGCCATCCATCCAGGAGATCCTCAGTAAAATAATTGGTGGTGATAGAGTACATAAAAAAAGAACTGAAAAATTAACATTCATTTTTGAGACTCATAAATGATAATACACAAAATTGACTGTAAAAGGAATACTAGGGGCGGCTAGGTGGCGCAGTGGATAGAGCACTGGCCCTGGAGTCAGGAGTACCGGAGTTCAAATCTGGCCTCAGACACTTAATAATTACCTAGATGTGTGGCTTTGGGCAAGCCACTTAACCCCATTGCCTTGGAAAAAAACTAAAAAATTAAAATAAAAAGAATAAAAAAAAAGGGAATACTAAACTTGGGGCCAGGGGAGGTCTGCATTTGAACCCCTTCAGACAATTACTTTCTGCAACTGCCCAGAGGGGAGCCATGGACATTCCAAATGCCTCTTCTGTGAAATAGGGACCATACTTGAGTCCTTGAATCACAGAACTGTCATGGAGATTAAATGATATCACACAGGTAGAATTAAGCTGAATAAACTTTATAGAACTACATAAATGTTGGAAATTACTATGAATGTCATTTACAAGAAAAAAAACTACTATCTTCTTATGGATCAGTCAATAAAATGTAAATAATTATTACTTGCAAAGCAGCCCTGTTTGTGGTGGCAAAGAAATGGAAATCAAGTAAATTTCCTTCAGTTGGGGAATGGCTTAGCAAACTGTGGTATATGTATGTCATAGAACTATTGTTCTATTAGAAACCAGGAGGGTCGGGAATTCGGGGAAGCCTGGAGGGATGCTGAGTGAGATGAGCAGAACCAGAAAAACACCGTACACTCTAACAGCAACATGGGGGTGATGATCAACCTTGATGGACTTGCTCATTCCATCAGTGCAACAATCAGACACAATTTTGGGCTGTCTGCAAAGGAGAGTGCCATCTGTATCCAGATAAAGAACCGTGGAGTTTGAACAAAGTTCAAGGACTATTCTCTTTAATTTAGAAAAAAACCTGGTAACTTATTGTCCAATCTTGTTATCTCATACTTTGTTTCTTCCTTAAGGATATGATTTCTCTCTCTACACACTCAATTTGGATCAATGTACAAAATGGAAACAATGTAAAGACTAACAAATTGCTTTCTGTTGCGGGGGAGGGAAGTAAGATGGGGGGAATTGTAAAACTCAAAATAAATAAAATCTTTAATTAAAAGAATTATTACTGTCTCAGAATAGCTTCATTGAAGTTCAACTTTATCTTCAGTAGTACACCATTGTGATCTAGCATCTTAAAATGGAAGATAATTTCATTCTAACAGTGATACTTATGAATTTTTGCAGTCTTAAATTGACAATCATTTTATTAATCAAATATGTAACCTATTAGCCTATTCAATATGTTTGTTTGCCAAGAGAGGTGAACACATGAAGCTGTGATCCCCTTTTCCCCATTCTTATCTCACCAGTTTTAAGCCTGGTATTATTATTTTATGTACATGAAAACAGCTTCAAAAATATTTTAATTGCTTTGATCAGTTCTTTTAGTGGGGAAAGTGCTCTGTAACTTTAAAAAAATTAATTACTTGCTCTTACTGCCATGACCTGTACTACATTTTATGCTACTGAATGTTGGTTTTGAGGAGCTTGAATTTTATTCCAGAGGTAGAGTGCAAGAGAATACTCCTCTAGTCTTGGAGCAAGGCTCCAAGGACATTGTCAGAGTCTGCATCAGGAAGATTCTGGCAATTAAGCAAAGGAGCACTAAAAATGAAAGAGATTAGGAATAAAAAAAGGAGTTAGGAAGTCATTATTATAGCCGAGAGTGTAGGCAAATTGTGCTGAACTGGGGGGATGTCTCTGCAAGTTGGGAGATGTTAAAGTAGATAAGGAGGGACTTGGCAAATGATTGAACACAGGCAATGATGAACAAAAGCATGAAGGGTGATTCCAAGGTTTCAAATCTGGATTAGGAAGATGATATTCTCAATGGAATTAGGTAAATTTAGGAGGAAAGGATTATGCGGTTCAGTTTTGGACATATTGAACAAACAGTTAAGAATTAAGAGTTCAAATTGGACATATAGTTTTGAAGTCATTTGCACTGATTAGATAATTGAACCCATGGAAGCAAATGATATATAAGTATAGAAATTATAGAAAGAAAAGAGAAGAGGGCTCAGGACAAAACCCTGGGGGGGGGGGGTTCTATGATCAGAAGCCTCAAGAGATGGATGATAACATAAAGGCAAATGAGTATAAGTGGTTAGGTATAGTGGAAAAAAGCACTATTTTTGAAATTTAAATCTTACTACTGACTTAAACTCTTTGAGCATTTCAACTTCTTCATCAATAAATTGAGGGGTTAGATTAGGTGATTTTTGAGATCCCTTCCAAATCTAGTTTTAAAAATCTTATGAGTAATATTATGGAAGGCAATGGAAGAAAGATTAACCAGAAGAGAGATTGGTCAACAGTGTCAAAAGCTGAAGAGTTATGAGAACTGAGAAAAGGCAATCAGATCTAAGCATGTAAGAGATTAATCACAAAATAAAGGTATACCCACAAGAGTATTATAGTTTATAACTTTCTTCATACTAAATTAGCTTAACAATATTTGAGGGACATAAAGTAGGGTATGCTTCCACAATTTTGGCTGCCAGTTTGGTGTCCTGGTCACAGGGAAACTTGGAAATGACAAGTCTGTTTCTCTAGAATTACTGAAAGCCATGTCCTCAGTTTCAAAGAAAACAATAATCAAAAATAGGGAATGGAACTCATTCTTCTCCATAGAATAGTTGGAAGCAAGCAATCATGTGTGATTTAGTTAAAACTGTAGAGGCAGTGCTTCCAGTGTTAAGTATGTGGAGAATTCTTTGTTATCAGATGGACAAACATTAGTTCCCTTCAATCAACAGTTATTACTATAGCTATGCCTGTAGGGTAGACTGCACCAAATAATACTTAATTTGCATTTAACTCCTTAGTTAATAGCTAAATAGTTTTTCACCTTTATAAAGGGAGGTGGATAAAGTTATTTTTCTCCTGAACTTATGAAGATATTAAGATTTAATTTTCCTCTGCAACTACAGTCTTAGCAAACCATGAAGCAAATAGTCTGTTTCATAGTTAGTAACTATCAGCAACATCATAAATTAACTTCAATCATCAGAGGACTTGACTTTTCTGTTTTTAAAGAGAGGAGGAAATGGAAGAAAAATTAAGTCTTACTACTTTTCATATACCTGTTTTTCAGGAGGCAAATGAGCAAGTATACTGATTGTTATCACCTCTGCATAAGAACATGTGGTTGAGATGAAATCAAGCTGATTTTGCTTAGTCGACAAGGCTTAAAGAATAGTTACAAAAATCTATGGATTTTAAGTCATATTATTCTTGTTAATAGCCACAGATGAGAGAGAAATGACAATAATTTTATACACACATACACAAACACACATATATCTGGATACAAGTTTGCTTTGTAAAATACTATTAAATTCATCTGCTATAATTTTAGCATCACTTTTGCTATGTTATTATTAAAAATTTTCTTTCCCAAATGTCTCTAGCAGAGAAGTATTCTGGTTTAGTGATGTCCACAATCAGCCTTTAGAATCAAGAAGGTGGATTCAAGTCTTTGATAAAGTCTGACCCAAGATAATTTTAATTGTTTTTCTTTGAATTAAGGGAGCATTCAAATCGCTAAAATTCTTAGAGGCCCACAAAACTATACACCATAAACTATAGAACAGTTGCTGATTTGCATTGCTAAATTAAAATCACAGGTCTGGAACAAAGAACTTGCACACACCCATTATCTTAATTCCAGACCTGACTGAGTTTGTATTTTCTTTTAATCTAGACCTTTGATTTTTTTTTTTAGAGGGAGCTCATTCTACCAAAGATTAGTAACTGTTCAACAATTTAGGGTTTTTAAAAATTTTTTGCTTTTTAAAAGAATGTTTGTTGATTTATTTCTTTAACATTTAGTTTTTTGTTTCAAAATTTTTCCTTTTGTCTAACCTCTTCCCCACCCACTGAGAAGTCAAGCAATATGATACCCATGTTACATGTGAAGTCCAATAAAACATATTTGTATATTAGCAATATTGCAAAAGAACCCATGAAAAATAATGAAAATGAAAAAATTATGTATTCAGAGTTCATCAGTTATCTCTCTGAAGATGATGTTTCATCATGGATTGTATTTACTAGAGGAGTTAAGTCTTTCATAGTTGATTATGATTATAATTTTGCTGTTCCCTCTTGGTTCTACTCATTTCACTTTGTATCAATTCATACAGGTTTTTTCATTTTCTTAAAGTCATCATTTTCATTGTTTCTTATAGCACAATAGTATTCCAGCACAATCATAAACCAAAGCTTGTTCAGCCATTCCTTAGTTGATTGTTATCTCCTCAATTTCCAATTCTTTGCCACTACAAAAAGAGTTGTTATTAAGTATTTTTGTACATATAGTTCCTTTTCCATTTTCTTTGATCTCTTTAGAGCACTGACCTAGTACTTGTATTGCTGGATGTGAAAGGGTATGTACAGATTTATAAACTTTTGGAAATAGTTTCAGTTTGTTTTTTAGAATGATTGGACCAATTTACCACACTACTAATTAGTTTATTTTAAAAATCTATATCCATTAATTGATTTATTTTTCAGTGTTCCTTTCAGCATGCCATTGTTCTTTTCTATGTTAATCAATCTTTTAGGTGTGAGGTGGTAACTCAGAGTTGGTTTAATTTGCATTTCTGTAATTATTAGTGATTCAAAGCATTTTTTCCATGTGATTATTGATACTTTGATTTTTTCTGAAACTGCCTGTAATGTCTTGTCCATTTTGTGAATTGTGGTATAGCTCTTATTTTTATAAATCTAGCTTAGTTTCCTATATATTTGAGAAATTAGGCTTTTATTAGAGAAACTTGCTGTAAATCTTTTTTTCTCTGTTTCCTTCGGATTTTGGCCACATTGGTTTGGTTTATAATCATCAATTTTGTCTTAAAAGAATTGCCTGGGGCACTGAAAGATGAAGAGATAGACCTAGAAGTACCACAGGTGGATTTTGAAGCAGGTCTTCAAAATTATATCAGCTTTCTAATCTAGCTATGACAGAGACTGCAATTGTGTCAGAAAGTAAAAAACAATTACAACACAAAAAATTCATTAATAAACTAATCACTTATACAGGTGGTATAATTCAAACATCCTTTCCTGTTTAACATTAGTGTCTATCAAGCCTACTAAGTAAATTCTCTATGTTATCTAGTCTTCTACTTATTGTCTCCTGGATTCTAGGTAGGTTCTTTGGCTCTATCACAGAAATTTTGGTATGTTATTTCACCATTATCATTTTATTTCACATAATTATTGTTTTTGTGATCTTTTCATTGACTGGTCATTATTTAGGATTTCATGGTTAAATATGCATTAAGGTCTGTGTTTCTTGATTTGGTTCCTGAAGTGATACTACTTTTACTGTGTTATAGTATACATGAGATATATTTTTTTTGGCCTTTTTACATTGCTCTAATATATGATCAATTTTTGTAAAATTACTGAGAAAAATGTATAATCTTTAACATATCCATTTAGAAGATGCAGAAAGTTTTATAGTTCTAGTCTTTCTCACAACTTGTTAAATCCTATCTCTTCCCTTTTGCTTACCTTTCCGTTAGGTATACTCAAAACCAAGAGAAGGACATTAAAATCATCAGCTTCTATTATACTACTATGTATGTCTTCTTTTACTTCAGTTAATAGTTCCTTTATGAATTTAGATGGTAAGGCAATAGGAGAATATAGGTTTGATTTATTGTCTATGGTTCCTTTCAGTGTAATTCCATTTCCTTGTTTATCCCTTTGTATCTTTTAATGCTTGTTTTTGTTGTCTGATAACATAATTGCAACTCCTGTTTGCTTTTTTAAATTCACCTAATACACAATAAATCTTTTTCAATTCCTCATTTTTATTCTGAGTATATCTTTGTTTTTATTAATTGTGGTT
Source organism: Macrotis lagotis (assembly GCF_037893015.1). NCBI lineage: Eukaryota > Metazoa > Chordata > Mammalia > Peramelemorphia > Peramelidae > Macrotis > Macrotis lagotis. The sequence continues at coordinate 93,707,102 of NC_133664.1, read as the reverse complement.
TTTGTAAACAATGGATTGTGAAGTTTTGTTTTCTTATCCAATCTTCCACTCTTTTATTTTACTGAATTGTTTAATCCATTCACATTTAAATTTTAGGTAGGTTCTTTAAAAATGATCTGAGTATCAAAGAAGAGAGGATAAATAAAAAAAAGTCCCTTGAATACTTTTGTAGCAATTCCTCTTTTCAAGATTGTATCATAAAAATTAAATAAGGAACAAAAGTTGTCAAAAGCCAAGTGGGGCCACTGGGTAGAAACTTTAATAAAGTGATGGGCCTGGAGTCAAGAAAACCTAAGATTCAAATCCATTCCCAGACACTTATTACTTATATGACTTTGGGCAAGTCATAAGTTAAAATAGGGACAATAATAGCACCTGCCTTCCAGGGTTGCAGAAAGGATCAAATGAAAGGGTATTGGTAAAGTGCTTAACACAGGGTCTGCACACAGTAAGTTCCTCCTTCTGTGAAGGCTATCATACAAATTTATTTTTAAAAATTACAAATAAAATCAGTACTTTATTGTTTCAAGGGATTATCATGACTGCAATTTTAACTTCAATTCTGTTAAATATAAAATAAGATCAATTTGATAATTTTTAGTTTAATTTTCAAGATATTCAAACTTTTTTATTATTTAATGTAGAAATGTTGGGGGTTTTTTTTGTTTTAAATGGATTAATTTTGAAATTACTTTTTTCCAGGATTATCAAGCATATACAACATTAATGATCCCAAATAATGACTTTCTAGAGGGAATTTGAGAAAGGTGATAGTATAATTAAACCTATCAGCTGACAAGCTTGACAGCTTAAGATAAAGCATTGAAGGGAGCATCAGAGAATCTCTAAGCAAGGAAGCAATGATCACCAAAGGGCAGAATGACTTCATTTTGGCTTCATCAAGTCCAGTTCCTACAAAGACTAATCTCATTTTCTTTTTTTTTTAAACAGGACTATTTATTACTCCAGTGAACATTTAATAAGCAAGACATTGATAAATTCTGGAAAAAATGATCTTTGTCCTCAAGGAGTTTAGATCAACTGGGGAAATCACAATATATAAATAAACTCAAACCTGATTATTTAAGAGGCAAAAAACACCCCAGCTCTGAGACTTTAGGCAAGCTATTTAACCCCATAAGGCCCAGTCTAATCAAATGAATCATATTACCATAACATCTGCCCTCACAGGATTGATGTAAGATCCAAATGAGAAATGTTGTGAGAGCACCTTAAAAACTAAGGAAGTATTATACAATTATGAGATTAACACCTTTTATGATAATATAACTAGTATTTATATTATTCACTGAAAATTAGTGATATCTGATTCTTTCCTGTTTGACAGAAGAGAAGATGGTATAGAAGAAGTATGGTATAGCAAAAAAGCTGGATGCAAGTGGATTCATTAGACTGAGGAATTGGCTGAACAAATTGTAAGGAAATATTACTGTGCTGTTAGAAACAATTCAGAGAAACAAGAAAAGTTGTATGAATTGATGAGGAGGGAAGTAAGCAGAAACTATCTTTGTTAGAAAGGTTTCTGGGTTGGTTGATTTTGTTTAATTATTTTTCTTTCTTATAAAAGAAGATTTGATGGAAGAGAGGCATATATTGGAATCAAAGATAAAAAAGAATACCAGGTGGCTAAGAAAGAATATATTTTCATATGTGCTCCACTGTTTACAAAATACATTATTAACAAAGTACATTAACAGCGCATTGAGAGAGATAGTATATGTATTATTATTATTCCTAAAGTGCATTTCATCCATGAAGGAAACTTATGTTAAGGAGATTAGGTGATCATTCCAAGATCACACAGTTAGTAAGTAGCAGATCTGGGAGGCTGGGGGGTGGTGGTGCAAAGGGCAAAGAAAGGGTAAAAACAGGAAAACTAATGGATAACTGCCGTGCCTAGGGTCAGCTCTTGTTTGTCTTTTATCTTTATGTAGTCAAATAGAATTTGTCTATATTGGTATTCTGGTCTTGCACAATTATACAATGCCACTGAATTTGCTACTTTAATCTTCAATGCTTACTATAGCAAGCACTAAAATAGTCCCAGGACTCAAGAAGCTCGCATCCCAATAAGGGAGGAAAAAATGGGCATAAATAGGTAAATTAAAATCTTGTTGTTACTGTTTGTCCTTCATTTCTTTTTTTTAGATTTTTGTAAGGCAATGGGGTTAAGTGGCTTTCCCAAGGCCACACAGCTAGGTAATTATTAAGTGTCTGAAGTCATATTTGAACTCAGGTCCTCCTGACTCCAGGGTCATGCTTTGTGCACTGCGCCACCTGCGGCCCATTTACCTTCATTTTTGAAGAGGACCAGTGATATCATGGGGTGATGTCTTGGCTTATGCATGAATTGAACTTAAGTGAGGCAGAGCTGTGCAAAGCGTCACCTTAGTCTCTCTCTTCCAGAGTCACAGAAGTCCATTGAGGGGCAAAAACAAAAATAAAGACAACTTGTGATGACCCAGTGTGCAGTGGATGACTTTGACCTATCTAAATAAAGGTCTTTTCCAGATCAGTTTGTCAGAGGCAACACCCTTTAGAAAAATCCCTTTGCCAGCTGTATGGAAGATGAACAGGAGAAGAGGCAAACAGGTCAATTAGAATACTGCTTTAGTGGCCTAGAAGAGATGATCTGAACTAGGGTACTGACTTGTAGAATGGAAACAGAAATCACAATATCTGAGTGCGCACTGTAAATGAAAGACATTGGAGAGGTAGAAACAATAGGATTTGTCAGCTGTCTGTATATGTGGGGTAAAAGAGAGTGAGGAATTGAGGATGATACCCCAGTTTTGAATCTAGATGACAGGAAGGGTGGAAATACCATGAAGGTTACTAGGAAAGTCTGAGAAAGGGGTAGATCTGAAGAAATGTATGAACTGTGTAGGACATGGCTACAGGACATCCAGTTTGAAATATTCAACAAAATGTTGTCTCATAAAGAAATGGCTCTTCTTGCCAAGACTAACCCTTTTATATCTGTAATTAGTTCTATTCCATCCTATCTTCTCCAACTTACTGACTCCTCATCCCATTCTCACTACCTTCAATATCTTCCTAAAGGCTCCTCCTCTACTACTACTGCCTACAAACATGCTCTTGTCTCCCTGCCATCTTCAACCTACTCTTCCCTCTTTCCCCAATTTGATCCATCCATCCCTGCCATCAGCTCACATCACTCCTACCTTTTGTGACTCAACTCCTTGACAAGTTCAACTACATTACCATCTACTCTCACTTTCTCTTTACTGTAGTTTGGCTTCCAATTTCATCATTCAGCTGAAACTGTTATCTCCAAAAATCAGTAATGATGACTTAATCAATGACCATTTCTCAATCTCATCCTTGACCTCTCTGCTTCCTCTGCCACTGTCCATCATTCTTGTCTCTTTGAAACTTTTCACTCTAGGTTTTTGGGATACTACTCTTTTGGTTTTCCTATCTATCTGACTATTACTTCTCAGTTTCCAAGTCTGCTTCACTGAATCTTCATTCAGGTCATACCCACTATAGGGAATATCCCACAGGGCTCTTCTCCCTCTAAATACTACTTTGCTTGATGATCTCAAAAGCTCCCATAGATTTAAAATCTACATATTCAGTCTTAAATTCTTTGGTAACCACCAGTCTTGCATTTCTACATTTCTAACTGCCTCTCAGACTTCTAGGATTATATAAGTCCAACAGGTATCTTCTTGACTCCTTAAATGGATGTTCCAAATTGTTCTTTTTTTGCCATCCTCCATTCATTCTCTCTCTCTCTCTCTCTCTCTCTCTCTCTCTCTCTCTCTCTCTCTCTCTCTCTCTCTCTCCCCCTCCCTCCTTAAATTCTCTCCTTTGCTCTCAATTGTCATTTTATATAGATTACTCTTAAATCTATATTTCTGACCTTTCTTTCTTCTGAAATTCAAGCCTACATTTCCAAGACGTCTCCACCAGGTACATAAAATGCAATGACCCAAACCCATTAAGCTTGTTCTTCTTCTCCATTTCTATCAATGGCTTGGTTAACTGGCTTAATTTTTCTTTCTTTCTTAAGTCTTACATTAAAAAATAACCCTAATATCACAAACTTGGGAGGCTAGGTGAATGCTAATGTGCCATTGATAGCCTCCCAAGTTTCAACATTTTAATTTTTCCCTGTGAAGGGTAATGAATTTTGGAGAAGATTTTAAAATATTAATATGTCTACTCCATCTTGTGAGATTATACTTTTGGGCAAATGAAATGACTGAACCTTTCCTACACTGTAGAAAAAAGCATTTAATTTTCTGTATTTTGGGTGGACCAAGAGCTTCAATTACATTTTTTGGGAGCAAAAATATATTACCATGTTAATGTTATTTAAGGTCAAAAGGTTATCAAAGGCATTAGATCAAAAAAAAATTTTAACTATAAAAGCAAATGAAATTGTTCAATTTTCTCTAGAATACTATACAGACAAATCACGTATCTCTCCAGGACTCAGTTTGTTCATCTGTAAAAATGAGATTAAATGAAGTAATCTTCTAGCTCAAAATCCTATTTTTAAAAAGTCTACACATTTCATATTTCCCCCTTCTCCTAAGCACATTAAAGATTTCAAAAAAATTATATATTAAAAATTGTGCTCAAAAGCACAGAAATAAAACTACTACCACAATAGAAGCTACTCTCTAATTTAATTTACGTAGATTTCATCACAAACCTACATAGAAAATATTACTCATTATATATGTATATATGTTTTTAATTATGTAATTTATATGTCACTTATAAACCACATATTTATATTATATATTTTTAAAAGTTTGTCTTTTTTGATGTTCAATGCATGTTAAAAGTATATAATGAGAAGAGTAGAGTTAAAAATAAAAGTAGATCTAAAAATAACAATAAAAGATTAATGTACTTAATAGGCATAAAATAAACATAAGTTCAAACTCCAAATAAAATTTACATTACATAATGGTTATTAAGCAGCAGATCAAAAATAAATTTAATATATTTCTATTTTCATGGTGTTTGATTTTTGTGAAAATCTCCATCTATTGGCAAGTTCTAGGCAGGCATGCCACAGGGGAAAAGCTTATGTTTTCTTATCTTAGAAATAAAGAAAACAATGAGACAGATTATTAGAAAGGCAATATAAAAAAGAGGTAGCAACAAGACAAATACTGTAACACAATAACACAAATACTGTAACACAATATCAAATACTGTAACACAATATCAAATACTGTAACACAATAACACAAATACTGTATAACACACAAGACTATAAAACAGTTCAAATTCAAATGATCAAATGAGATAACTGATAAGCACTTAGCACTGGACTTGATAGGTAGTAAATTCTTCCCTTACTTCCCCCCTTCCTTGGTTAAAGGTAAATTACAAATAAATATCAGTGGCTTAAGAACCTGAAGTGGTTCCCATCAGGCTTTGATTTGGTTATCACTTGGAACTGTAACCCAATTTCCACCACAAGCCTGTGGCTCTTCTTTGTCAGGACTCAGAAAGAAAACAATCATCTGTGAGCCAGGGTTCAGCATTAAGCCACCTGCAGGGCGAAGCTGCTCAGGTAGGTCTTTGTGATGATAAGCACAAGATGCTTTTGTTTTTATTACTGAGGAGTAACCTATGTAGCTTTTTTTTTTTAACCATTTGTGTTTTGCCCTAACTTCTCTTATTTTTGTGTTCTTGTCTGATAATCTGATTTTGATTTCTCTATCACTGTCTCTAATTAGCATTGGGTTCCTAACCCTTTACTAGTAACATGACTCATTAGCCTTCCTTCTTCATTCTGTATCTCATTATCATCATACTTTTGCTGCTGGGTGTCTTGCAAGTTCCAAAACATTTTCCCCATATTAATAGGATTCTGCAGTTTAAGTGAGAACTAAAACCTCGAATTCCTGAATTGCTAGAACACGACTCTGAGCACCTTACCTGGTCCAGAGCCTGGGGACCTACAATCCTAAATGGAGAAAATGACATCTTTCCAGGTATATTTCTTAGTTCTGTCACTGTGAAAGTGCCTGAATTTAGGAATATTTCTGCCATCCCTAAGAGAGTATCATCCTTAGATCACAAGCAGCATCTAAAATGTTCATATGACATACGCAAATGTCTCTCCTGAACTCCATTTATATGCAGTGTTTCCCCAATTCCAATATTAGCTCCTTAAAAGGAGGGGCTATCTCTCCTCTCTTTGTAATGTAGTGCCTCACATAGTTCTTGGCATGCATAGTGATGAACAAATTCTTTTCGTTAATTTATTACCCACCTATGTTTCACAGGTATTTGAAACCAACATGTTCAAAGCAGAATTCATTACGTTGTCCCTTAAATCAGTTCTTTTCCTCAAATTTCTATTATGGACAATATTATACTTCCATCTGCCCACATTCATAAATTTGGGGGTCATCCTTGACCTGTCCTTTCTCAATTCCCATATTTATTCAGTTATTAAGTTTTGTAGAAGACTCCAATTATACATATACATATATATGTCTATCCTTTATATCTATTTCTTTTTCTCTAATTATATAAATTCCACCCTACTTGAAGCTTTTATGACTGAATCTCTCCTCCACCACTGTAATAGTTTACTAGTTTGTCATCTTGCTTCTCAACTGACAAAATGAAATTCTTAAAGTACAGATATAATCAGATTACTCCCCTATTCGAAATTCTTCGGAGGTTCCCTTTTCCCTCTAAGATAAAATTTTAAAAATCTGGTAGTAAAAGCCTTTTTTTACATTATAGCTCTCATCTACTTTCTAGTTTTAGTTAATATTGATGAAGTTTAGGGTATGAATAGTGAATGAATTCTCAAGAAAGACTCAAAGTTATAAGGGACATTAGAAGTTTTATATATGCAATTGCAAGGTTATTGCATGTGGACTCATCCTTACTGAGCTAATGAGGAGATATGCTATGTTTATATAGAGAAACAAGGTGTGATGTATGTGTTAAAAGGGATGGGTTAATGTAGTTTAATGGATTATGACAGGATGCTCCAGGATAATAAGCTCATTTGTGGGTAATAATATTCTTTGACAGGCTCTAGCCTCTATTTCCCTGCCCTTGTAGGCAGCAGCGCCAGGTGTCCTATCAAGTTTGCAAGATGTGAGTCCCCAAGATAGTCTTTAAACGTTCAGAGGTCTGGTAGGGAGGGAGGGATGGAGGCAAACATTTTTCAGGGATGTTACAAGACAGGTTTTCTATAACATAATAATTTTCAGGAAACACAACATCACCACAGAAATGCACAAAACTGAACTATTTGCTCTCTGCATAGTATTTCCATGGCACAATATCACTCCCATTGCCATCCAGGTCAGTCAGATGGCTTAGAGGTTGTTCCTTCTCTTTTCTCTCCAATTTTGCACAGTTGGTCCTCAAAGTCTAGAATGGGCTCTCCTCATCTCCAGCTCTAATAAGCTCTAGCTTCCTGGAAAGGTCATTTCTGAACACTCTACACCCAAGAGGTTAGTACTCTTTTCCTCTTGAATTTATACTGTACTACATTGGGTATCCTTTATTTTTACTCTTTTGGTTAAATGCTATCTACACCTCTCTGGATAGCTGGGAAACTGTGAGCTCCAGAGGGTGGAGGCTGTTTAATTTTTCCCATGTAGCCCCAGCAACTAGTATAGGTAAGTGCTAAAGAGTTTAAGGAAGAGCAGCTGGTAGTAGTCAAATAGTAAAAGTGAGGATTCAGAATTGAAATACAGAAGGGATTAATTTGGGCTGATCTGATTTTTGTGGGGCAGAAAAAGAAGGCACAGATATTCAAGAATATCTACTCATATATATTTACTTATCTACATATGACCTATATAACATTTCAGAGGGGAAAAAAGACATAAGCAACAAATAATTGACAATGCATAATCATAAATGGCTTCCTGCTGGGAAGATCAGAAGAGATTTCATGTTAAATAGTGGGATTTTAAAGGATGGACAGGATTTCAAAATGTAGATAATGGGAAGGGGTGCAAGGTAGAGATGGGGTCCATTTTAGATGGAAAGAACAGAATGAATAAAGGCACAAGTGAGGAAAACAAATGGTGATGGTGAGCAGTTAAAGTACAAGGGAAGTATAACAGAGATAAAGCAGAGATGAAGTGTGAAATGGCTGAATGTTAAACTTATGTGGTAATAAGATAGGAGGGGGAAGGGAGGAAAAAGTAGGGAGCTGGTGGTTCAGACAATTTAGGAAAGTTTTTGGAATAGTCCAGGCAAAGATATGGGACTGATTTAGGTTAGTGGCAGACAGATTGGAAAAGGACAGTTGTAAACAACATCATGGGGGAAGAATCAATAAGACCTGATGACAAGATAAAACATTAGCAAAGAAATAACTGAGGGTCCCAAAAGAAGGGAATCAGAAACTAATCAAAGGTCAGTGGCTGAAAAAGGACTTCTAAATTATAGGATCTAGACTGTCAGCCATATTGGAGAAACAGCTGGACACAGTAAAGACAGCATTAAATAGTGACTTCAGAAACAAACAAACAAAATCTCTCTAACAACTACAACCTGTATAACTGTGGGAGCAAGTTATTTTACCTCTCTCTCAGTTCCTCATCTGTAAAATGAGAATAACAGAAGTGCTTAGTTCACAGAACTGTTGGGAAAATATACGCGAATTACTTTGCAAACCTTTAAAACTATACATCAGCTCTTTTTGTGACTACTATCCCTTTCTTTTAAGCCAAAGCACAAGTTAGTCCAACCAAATTAGCACAATTTTCAATAAATATATTTTAAAAGCATAGACTAAATTTTCCTGAGACAAGAAAAAAATTCAATTTCAAATTGAGGACATCAATGGCACCCACCTTACAAGACCCTAGCTGTGATGATCAAACAAGATAATATATGTCAAGTGATTACAAAGCAAAAAGTGTTACAATACAATAGCTATTTTTGTTATTTTCATTATACTTTCAAAATTGTTTTTTGTGGTCAATTTGGAGGCTACCAAAAAACAGACAAAAAAATTGACAGATGGACATGGCAGGTCATGCTCTTGACAGTTTCTAAACATTTCATTTCAAGGAAAATGAAGCAGAATAGAATGGAGAGGATACAAGTAAACAGACTGAAAAGACTTGAAACAAGAAGCTGATGGCACCAAACTCAGATGACTAGTGTTAAGCCATAGGAATCGAGTTCCCACAAAGACATTTGAGAGAGTGGGCTTGAAGAGAGCAATAAATGAAAGCTATAAAAATGCAGCCTGAGATTAAACTGGATCCTCAACCTGTCCCCTCCCCCAACACAACTCTCACCCTCTATAATTAGAGCTCAATCAGCTCGCCTTTTCTCTAACATTAGCCCAAGTGCAATCACAGCAACAAAAGAGAAACCTTAAAGCCTTTCCACTCAGATAATGCACATTTTAAGTAAGTCACCACATTTCCTCTGCATGAAGACTGCCTTCCAGTTCTTCAATTACTTATTGGATATATTTTTAGTCTTCTGATGCTAGAGCAAATTACATTTTTAGTTGGGAAGGGTTTCTCACCACTCTGGGAATATGGTCTATTCTTCCAAGTTTATTTACATTGCCAGTTTCATTTGCAAGGACCTGATCCATTTAGCAGATGAATTTAATGCTTGGCATACTTTTATGAAAAGATTAAGTGCCTAAAATATACCAAGTGCAATTAAAGTGAACAAGAATATACTTTGGGGCGACTAGGTGGCACAGTGGATAGAGCACCAGACCTAGAGTCAGGAGTACCTGAGTTCATATCCGGCCTCAGACAGACAGACAGACACACACACACATACACACACACACACACACACACATATATATCTTTGAAAAAAGTGTAAAATGCCATGTAGAAATAAGGAGTCATTATGACCATACTATGACTACTGTGGCATACTATGACTACATATAGACATATCATAGGGAAGAAGTCTCTTCCACATTTATTAAGCACTTAATATATTCAAAATACCCACATTGGCACTGGAGGAGATACAAAGATTTGATGGCATATTTCTTGCCTTTTTAATGAGTGGGGAGAAGTGGGAGGGAGGGAAATTGGCATTCAAATTTTGTTTTAAATAAATGTGAAAAATGAATACTTTTTTGAAAGGGGTAGGGTAGCCTTCTGTGGGGGGGTAGGGGGGAATAAGATTAGGGGGAAAAATTGTAAAACTCAAAATAAATAAAAATCTTTAAAAAAAAGGGTAGGTAATAATAGCTCACATTTATATGATGCTTCAGAACTTAGAATTCAATACAAACTCTTTAAGTGCTAGGGATACAAGGAATGAAATAAAACAGTCCTTGTCTTTGAATGGCATACATCTACAAACTAGATCTAAAGGTATGCAAAGTAATTTTAAGAGGAAGGCAGCACTAATAATGGTGTCATTAGAAAAGGCCTCATGTGAGCTAACATAGCTAACATTTATAAAATTATTATCTGTGCTAGGCTAAGATTAAAATTATTTTATTTCATTTGATCCTCATTACAATTCAGAGTTGACTGTGAGTCTCTTGGGTCAGTGCTCTATGTCACATTGGACTCTCTCTGCCCTCTGGGAAAGTAAGGTCTTACGGATGCTAATAGGGGTAACAAAGTTCCTACAGCATTCCAGGTATAAAATGTATTTCCCCACCTATGCTTAGAATTTCTAGTTACTGAGACTTTATTGACAAAAAGAAACTTGAGCCAGCTATGGGAGAAAATCAAACTCTGTAGAGATGGGCTGAAATGAAAGTCATGAATATTCTTAACAAGTCTAGGAGGGTATAAGCTTAGACAATGGACCATTAGCCCTTGTACAAAGATGTGTTACTCACAAACTCTAAAATGATGTGATGGTTTCTGTCCTCAGAACATTTCTGCCCACCAGAGGTCACTAACCCTCGCATTATGCCTAATAACCTTCAATAATTCATTATCTTGAAATTGCCTAGAAAGAACATATGAAGAGAGAACATATGTAGGAATGAGAAAGGTGTTTTATATATACATATATATGTGTATAGGTCAACTTGGATAAGAGAAGACCAAGCCTTTTGGATATAGTTAAATAGTATAACTGATGGTAGGCCAAGTAAGAGAATTTTGTTCTCATCTGTCAAGTTTTACCCAATGCTCTGTGGATGGCCATAGATGTCTTCCCTAAATTGAAAGCCAAAGGTCAAATTTTAAAATGTCCCAGTTTCCATGATTACAGTGGATTAGTGCAAATCTTTTCTTAAACTACCTGACAGATCTAGACAGTAATCTCAATAATTTTAGATGTGTTTAGGAAAAGCAAGGTAAGAAAACTGTTCAAGGTAGATGGAGCTGAGTCAATCAATATCCTTTTCCTTATGATGGGAGACAGTATGATGGGTGCAGATAGTAAGATAAGAGGGGAAGAGATTAATTACTAATGAAGAAAACTAGCTAAGAGAGTTGAGACAGCATTTGGTTAACAGGGAACTACACAACAATGGGCAATTTAAAAAAAAACAAATTATCTATAACCATTGTATCTATTAATTCTAGCTATTCATTAATTAATTATTGACACCATCATTTTAGCTCTTTCTTGAGTGTGGGAAAGGTGGCTTCAAAATTGTAGTTAAGGTAGAATGAAAAATTCAGAAGCAAAAATCAGAAAATGGAAAAAAGAGACAAAATTAGGATTGAGGATGACTAGGATGGCAGTAGAAAATACCTGGGATAATATTTTAAGACTCGATAAAGGAAGGCGGTTTTAATGAGAATAGCTGACTTTAGATCTGTTTTGAGGCTTTGGAAAGCCTATTACCTATATTAGCTCAATGGAACCTCATAACAACCTTATGAGGTAGGTTCTCTGGTTACTATTATCATCTTCATTTTATAGATGAAGAAACTGAGGCTCATAAACTTGCTCAAGACAAAAAAATTATTGCATTAAAAGAATCATTTGAACTGCAGTCTTCCTGACTCCAAACCAGTACTCTACTATAACCAGCTGGACTATAACCATTAAAGCCTCAGAGTTAACTGATTATTTAAAGGTGGCAAAATGGTACAATGAAAAGAATATTGGTTGTGGGTTCAGAGAACTTCAGTGTGAATCTTATTCACTATAGAGTGACTAAATTCCCTTGACCATTTTTCTTTTCAGTTTCCTCATCTAGAAAATGAAGAGGCTGGATTATATGACCTCTAAAGTTAGTTCCAGTTATAAATCCAAGATGCTGTAGTTAGATGAAGTACAAAGAGTACAGAACTAGATCCATGCCCTGGAAATGAATCTGTAATTTAAGACAGAATAATAGAATAAAAAAAAAATTAAAACCATATTTGGAGGGACAGGTGTTTCTTTAAAAGATCAGTTTAGTAAATGTTTATTAAGAACCTACTACATATAAAGTATTGTGCTAGGAGATACTGGACATGCAAAAACATTTGACAAGTCCCTACTGTCAAGAAGCTTATGTTTTGGGATTTTCCAAAAGTGGAAAAAGCTTGATTCCTCTGTGACACCTAGAAGAGAGATTGATTTCCAAATATACTGGCAGTCAAAACAAAGTTACTTACTGCCAGTGTGACTTTGGGCAAGTTATGGGCTTTAATTTCGTTGTCTATAAAAGGAGAAGGCTCAACTACAGCTCTGAGGTTCCTTTCAGTACTAAAGGCCAGAAGCCTATGATGTCCTATGAAATAAGTGCCACAATACTGGGAATTCAATATGAGGCTCAACCTCCCCCTCCCCAAACAAACCATTTTGAATTAAATAGATCCTTAGTTGTTTTTAAGTAAAGCTTTCTTATTTTTTCTTCTTCTTCTTAAAACAGATTTTAAAAGAACATTCTCCCTCCCTATCCTTCCTACTCTTCTCTTTCTACCCCTTACCTCCAAGCCATTTTCAATTCCTGGGCATAGTCATAAACAATTAAGAGGGAGAAAATACTATTTCTAGTAATAGGCATTTGAAGTTTAGTTACACATGTATTTTTGTACCTGTTTTAAGAACGTAAAGACAGTAATACATGAAAAGATGTTTAAAGGTTAAAAGGAGACCTCCTGGATAGAAGTGAAACTATTATTCATGTTGGCAACATCAGTTCTTATTTTAAAAGTATAATGTCCAGCTTCTTCTGTAAAACTTGTTTTTGTCTAAGTAAATGTAAAATTCTGTTTGATGTTCATCCCCCCCCCCCCCCCATTTTGGATGAATAGGCAATTTAAAAGTTCAATGGAAACAAAGCAGTGCTATAAAGACTCAATCAGTCCACCACTGCAAAGGGAACTCATGTAGAAAGCAACACACTGCCCCTTTTTGCTCAGTTCTGTTACAAATCATTGTTTAATTCTCCTTGAAAATTCAGAAAAGTTGGACAGAGCTACTGCAGGGGAAAGCTATGAGAAAGTAAAATAGAAGGAGACAGTCTAGATGTGGAAACCCTCAAACCCTAAACTGTATTCAGACCAGTTATTTAAGTCAATGGGTACAGAATGAAAGTAGCAGAAGAATGAAAGGTAGAATATATACTCTTTGAAGGTAGGTAATAGATGCTCCATCACTTGAATTGATACAATTAAATGAAACATAGCAGGTGAACTTGTTTTTGGAAATGTCTTATATCATTGAAAAAATAAAGAGAAAATTCTAACCAGTTAAGAGTTGAAGAGGAACCTGACAGGTTAAATCGGTTGTATATAACTTTAGTAAAAAGCAAACAAATGACAATCTCCAGGCCTGTGTATTTGGTATATTAATTGGTGATGTTCTTAACTAAAATATTTCTCATTTTCCCTATTCTCCTTTCAATATTTTGAAAGCAAAAACATATAGAAGGTGCAGATTATGACTGAGTTAGAGAACAAAGGTAACTCCTGTTTTGGGCTCTTCCAGTCCTTGTGAGAGAGACTAGGTAGGCTATACATCATTCTACACACAGGGGTCACAATTTGACTTGAAGTATGATCAAATCTATGCCATGGTAAGATGCTACATAAAGACTAAAATTTCTGTATTCATAATGAAAATGCCAGGTTATTTTCTGTGGGATGAAATAAGCAAGTAAAATTTATACTACGCTATTTCAACCCATTGAAGGCACTGAATAGAGAAATTCAAATTTTATTATGTTTATTATAAAACAATCGTCTGGGGAGATACCTCAATGGAATCGCTGCAGTGTGACTAAAACCAAAAGAAAAAAAAAACAAAAGCAGGGAATCTGCTTAATATCATAAAGCTAATAAAATGTGTGATTTACTTAATCGTCTGACAGTGAATGAACAGGATCAAAGTAAAAGTTGGCACCTAGGCAGCATCCACATGGCACATTCTTTGTTTCAGGGTTTCAAGTCTGTCAGTTTTGGGGGAGAAAATCTAAGTCCCTTTTATATAATCCTTTTGCATTGGAAGAATATTATTAGTTTTGATTTTCTGAGCTGCCAAGATTTTTTTGTACGAAACCCCAATATTAATATTACAAAGAAGATGCCGAGACTAAAAAAAAAATGCCGTCCAATTGTGATCCCTTCGTACTCCGTAGCAAGAACTAGTTTGTAAGAGGATAAAAGCGCCTTCTTTTCGAATCCTAGCAGCTTCGGCAAAAGGTCCGCGGGCGTGGAGGAGGCCAGGTCGGAATAGAGGGGAATTGGATACTAGGGGGCAAGGCGATGGACACGAGGGGGGCACGGGTGGGTCGAGGGCGTGGAGAAACAATCCGGCGTTTTCCTTCTATAGAATCTCCCTCCGGGGGGTCGCCGCGGGTGGCCGCGACAAATGGGCGTGTGCCCAGGTGCGGCTCTCGCCGGGGCGGGGGCACCCGGGGACAAAGGCCCTCCCGGGGCCGCCCCGGGCCGCGGCCTCCCCCGGGCCCGCGGGCGAGGAGCCGGCGGGAAGGGCGGGCCGCCGCGCCCCTCAGCCCTCCCGGGGGCGCCCGCGCGGACCCCGGGGCCAGGGAAGGGCGGGAGCGCACGCGCCGGCCTCACTCACCTTCCTCTTCTAACTCCAATTTCTCCAGCATGCCGGCTTCGGCGGTTCCTGGCGCTGCTGCCGCCGCAACTGCTGCTGCCGCCGCGGCCGCCGCTACCGCCGCCTGGGGAGGAGGAGGAGGGGGGAGAGAGGACAGGATCAGCATCCAGGCGCGGGCTGCTCGAGTCCCGGGGACCCGCCGCGGCCGCCGGGGGCGCGCGGGGCGGCGGGCAGGGCCGGCGGGGGAGCGCCGCGGCGGGCAGGGCCGGCGGGGGAGGGCCGCGGCCGGGGCTCGGCCTGACAGGGCTCGATTTCTCCGGTCTCAGCCGCCGGGGCCGGGCCGGGGGGGGCGGAGCGCCGGCCTCGGTCCCGCCCCTGGCCCCGCCCCCGGAGGCGGGGCCGGCCCCCCGGCCACACCTCCCCGCCGGGCGCCGCCGCGGGGAACCCCTCCCCCCTCCCGGAGCCGCGGGCCGCTGCTCGCGGAGTCCTCCCCCCGCCCCCGGCTGCTGCCCTCGTCTGCGCCCCCCTCGCCCTCCCCGGGTGGAACGGTCCGTTTTGCTGCAGTGGTCTCGGCCCCCCCGCCCCACGCTCTTGGTATCTACCCTGGGCGGGGGCGGCGGAGGAGAGGGGAGAGGGGAGAGGGGAGAGGGAGGGGCGGGGTGGGGGCAGGGCCGCGGCCCCGCGCCGGCCTCTTCCGTTGGGCCGGTGCTTCCGCAGCCCTTCCTCCTGGGCCGGGCAGGAGGCCGCGAGCGCGGGAGCCGGAGCCCCTCGCGTGTCCCGACTCCCCCCTCTCTTCCCTGTCGCCCGCGGGTGGTACGGTCCGGTAGGTTTGAGCTCCCTTAGCCTCGGCCCGAACCACTCCGAGGGAGGGGGGCGGGAGCTGACAATGACAATGAGGGGGTAGGTAGCCGGGAGGCCCCCGAGGGGGAGGAGAGAGGGGCTGGCGGGGCGATGCTGTCAGAGCCGGGGGACGCCCCAGACTCTTTGCCCGCACCCCGCATTCCCATGCCCATCCACCCTCTCTTCTCCCAGCCCTGCCTCTCCACCGAGCCCCCCGCGAGGAGGCCCGTCGGGACCGGGGCCGGAGCCCCCCGAGGCCCGGCGCATCCGCGGGAAGCCCTGGCCCCGGGCCCTGAGCGCCAGCCCCGTGGGAGCACGCGGACGGGCAGCGAAGCGGGCCGAAAGTTGGGCATTGAGGGCAACTTTCCCCCTTGCCTGCCGGCTGGGAAGTGCCCGGTGTGTGCGGGGCCGTGCCAGCCGAGGGGCGGGCAGCGCCCGGCCCAGCACAGACCAGACAAGATGAACTGCCACAGTCTCCGCGGGAGGGCACCAAGGCCAAGGAAGACCCGGAGAAGCTTCTTTGTACAAGAAGATGGGACCTTAACTGGGACCTGGGACCCACAGAGGCTGGAGAGAGAGAGAGAGAGAGAGAGAGAGAGAGAGAGAGAGAGAGAGACAGAGACAGAGACAGAGACAGAGACAGAGACTGAGCCAGTGTTGGAGGACTCCTAGGGGCAGCTGGCCAGGATGCTGCTGTCACTGCAGGAGCCAGGAGGAAGGGCAGAGTGGACAGGGAGCCGGGCCGGGCTAGGGAGACTTGTAAAAACCAAAGACTAAGGCATTTTCCCTCCTTTTAGAATAGGAGTAGCATTTAAAGAATTACAATAGATGAAATTCTGATACTGTTATCTCTTTAAAGTTTATGTGCATAAAAGGAGAGATGCATTTCAGACCTGTTTTCCTGCCAAGTTGTAAAAGTTCCTCTAGAACAGTAATATTTGACATGCAGGTACAGAAATGAATGAAGGCAGCATCCTGCATACTAAAGGATAGGTTTGCTGTTGCAGTACAACTGAAATACACCTTTAAATGTGTCAGAAAGAATTCCCGGCAGAACTGCAGAGAACCACTGTGAAGGGGAGACCACCATGCTCTAACAGAGGAAACAAGGGAACCTGTCCCATTTATAGTCACTCGCAAGATAAGGCCCTCTGTTTTGAAGAAAAAGATGAAGAATCCTTGTTCAAATGACAATAAGGCTGTGTCTAGGGGAAGGGACCTCCAAGGGCATGCAGACTAACCCCCTCCTTTTTCATAGGAAAAGGTTCAGAGAGGTGATTTGCCTAGGCTGATAAAGGTAATAAGCAGCAGAGCTCAGAGATTCCAGTGTGTCTTTGTAGTAGCTTGTATAGCAAAAGTTTAGTTTTACTAGATTGCAGAGAAATGGTGAGGATATGGTATAAATTTGAGACTAAGGAATGAGTGGAAATGACTAAAAATGATGTAGGTTATTATTATGTCAGGAAATTCTAAGGCATGGAAGCTACATATGTAATGATTTTTGGTGTTAAAAGAGATGGAGAATCTATTCTAACATAGCAAAATGCAATATTAAGAAGTGTGGAAAGGGGTTTGTAAGTTAAGTCAGCAAATTTATTCAAAAATCTTTTTAAAACTATGCATACACAGGGGCGGCTAGGTGGTGCAGTGGAGAGAGCACCAGCCCTGGAATCAGGAGTACCTGAGTTCAAATCCGACCTCAGACACTTAATTATTACCTAGCTGTGTGGCCTTGGGCAAGCCACTTAACCCCATTGCCTTGCAAAAACTAAAAACAAACAAACAAAAAACTATGCACACACAAGAGTACAAGTTCTTTTACTTCTTAAGCTTAAGGAAAAATCTTAAAATAGCTGATGCAAGGAAGTACGATCATCTCTAAATTATTTAGAGACTACTTATCCAGTTGATAGGATATCAAGGTGCCTCTCCTTCCTGCTGCTCTTGGACTGTTTCATTGGCTTAGTTAGACATCCTCCAGATGGTAGAAATGTAAAAAGGAAGGAGGTAAAATCAAGCCAGTTCACAAGGGAAAGATGTATATGCATTATACTCATTATTAGCAAATCTCTTGACATAGGTAGTTCTTTTTTTGGTTTTAGAGAGGTTTTTTTTGTTCCTGAACCCTTCTGGCAATCTAGTAAGGTCTATGGCCTACTCGTAATCATGTTTTTAAATGATTAAAATGCATGCAATTACAAAGGAAGTCAGTCAAAATATAGTTAATAAAAAAATTATTTTAAATACACGGGCCCCAATGAGGTTGAGAACACTTGCTTAAATAAATGCTTATGTTAGTCTGAGTAAGAAACTGAAGCTTAGTAGTTTAAATGAGGTTGGATGAATATCATGTTTCATTTATGCCCCTTTTCCCCATTACTACTAATATTCTAAATGAAACTACCTACTTACCCATAAAGCACTGAGAACTTTGCATAGAGGGACTGTGAGGGCCTTAAGAAATGACTGGCAGCAAACAGTCCTGAGTTTAGTAGCCTGGGGCAGTTACTAACACTTGATTTCTCACTCTGGCATGGATACTAGTGTGAAACTAGGATTCTAGGTCTGTCTTATTTTAATGTACATCTTTCTAGAGAGCCATACCGCAGAAGTAAACAAAGGTGTTGCCATCCTGAGACTATAGAAAAAGATGATTTCCTATGGGAAATCTTTGGTGCAGTCTATAGGTACAGCAGTCTAGCTCCCTACTATAATCAATCAATTTGGAAATTTTTTTTCTCAGACTATCTAAACCTCTTCCTTATCTATGAACTCCTTCATCTTCTTTTCTTTTTTTAGGTTTTTGCAAGGCAAATGGGGTTAAGTGGCTTGCCCAAGGCCACACAGCTAGGTAATTATTAAATGTCTGAGACTGGATTTGAACCCAGGTACTCCTGACTCCAGGACCAGTGCTTTATCCACTGTGCCACCTAGCTGCCCCAGACTCCTTCATTTTTTATAACTTCATTTATCTCCTGCCTCATTTATCATGAGCCTCATCTGAATCTTCTTGTAAGATTATAACTCCAAACTGACTCCAGGAGGAACATCTCCAAAGCATTCAGATTCTATAGCTGATCTTTTCTCTTATAGCTGTAAGGATAAAACATACCTTGATACAAGTAAGAACTCAAGAGTGGTAGGTTAATTTGTAGTATAAACAATCCAAAATCCCACCACTGGATCAGAGAGATAGAGCTAGAAGAGTCCTTAGAAAGTCACCTAAGCTACCCTCATCTTTTTTTTATAAATGATGAAACCTGAGGCTCATACAGCTGAAAGCACTTGCCCCAAGGATCACACCAAGGTCGGTTTTAAAGCCAGATTCCTCTGATGTGCAATTAATTAGTCTTTCCACTGAACCACACTGCCTCTTCTCATCAGCACCCAAAGATCTTGACTTTTACTACTGTGGGAAAAAGTCAGTAATCCTTATTGATGATATTATGGAAAATGCTCCCTTGTCAGATTCCCAAGCCTTGCAAAATCAAAAATGTATTGTGCTAATGAACACTTTTTATCTTCGTTGTAATAATTGGGGAAAATAACATGGCCTTGATTTTGCTTCCTTTCCAATTTAGCATTTTAAATGCCACAAAAAAGGAGCTTTTCTTTTAAAACTTGTTGTAATCTCTTTATAATAGGCAATTATCCTGCAAAGTGGCAGCCTGTTCCTACATCTCAGCAAGTTCCTGAAAAACTGTTTCTAAGGAAGTGACAGGTAAATAAGAAAAAAAGATGGGGAAAATGGATTAAACTAAATGAGTTGTATTTTAGTTGTGTTCCAGTTATCTGATATCTTTAAAAGTTAAAACTTTTACATTATTAAGAACATAATATGATTAGCAAGGAACTGGTGGATATTTACTATTGATGATAAAAGGACAAGACCTCACTAAAGAAGAGTCAAGTCATGACCTTGTCTTTCAAGCTATAGCTCCAAATTCCCTTTCTGGGCTAGAGAAACACTTCAATTTCCTCTAATGAATGACTTCATCTTGTTCTTAGGGTGATACTGTTTGGCTTAAAAAAAAGTTGTAGCTTTCTTGCTAGCAAGATAAATTAAGCTGTGCCCTGTGAGCAACACTTCTACACAGAAACACTGGGGAAAATAACAAATATCAGTCCTGGTTGTTACCCTCAAGGAATTTATAGTCTCAGGGAGACCAAATCTCTGCCCATTAAAGCAACCTACAGATACATTTATAGAGCTGTTTGAGTGGAAATGAATACAGCATGAACTTTGAACTCTATGTGTGTTGACAGTGCCCTGAGTAGAGGCTTGAATAGTCAGCTATAGTCATTTGGAAAATGCTTTCTGGAATAGGTGTAATAAGATGAGTTTGAAGGAAATGAGGGCTCAGTGTAAAGAGGTTTGAGGAGATGGAGAGGGGTGTTTAGAGCAAGCAGATGAACTTGATGAGTGGAAGGAAGTAGTGTAGTTGATGATGGAAAAATGAGGTTCAGAACATGATTTAGATGGTATAAGGTCCAGGAAGTCCAATCAAGGAATCTGCAAATCAATCTTATATGGAGGGAAGTAGGCATCTGGTAGAGGCAAAGATGTTAGGAAAGGTTTTATTGGTTATTCTGACACAGTTGGAGACCTTTGAGAGCTCATTCAACTGGGGTTGTGCTTGTGGAAATATGAGTAAATTTGAAGGATTTTGTCAGAACAAAACAGGTGAGAGATTTGGTAATAGACTCAGTAGAGAAAGTGGAAGAGAAAGAAGAGTTGAAGCTGACTTGTGAACCCTAGGGACCAGGACCTGGATAATTCTGATAATGAGGGAAATTATTCTAGTGTGCCTGTTGGTGGTGATGAGAGAACTCAGTGTGCAATTTCAATGGTCTTGCATTGATGAGGAGAGTTGGAGTCAGGAAGACCCAAGTTCCAGTTCTGCCTCTGATACATATTGTCTAAGTGATTCTGGACTAGTGTTTAATGGAACACCCCCAGGCCATTCTCCAAGACAAACTGTAGAAAACTTTCAGCTCTTTATTAGTGGAGAAAGTTTCTCACTGAGGGTTTTCAGTAATGATGAAATGGCAGTACTGGTTTAAAAAAACAAACAAACCTAAACTTTGGTGGGATATGCCAGAAAGATTAGAGAAATGGAATCCTCTTAATTTAAAGCTGATGGTTGAAATAATGATTTTAGCTCTGAAGACATGGGAAAAAGGAGAGTATAAATCCTTAGTTAACATTAGGCAAGGAAGAAGTGCAGCCAACAAAAGGAGACTAGAACCACCAAGATTGGTATCCTGAGTCAGGGAAAATAAAATGGTTGGCAGACTTTAATATGGCAAAGGCTTTCTGAAGGTGAGAATGAGAATTGAAAAAAAAAAGCCAGAAAAGACCTCAGAGTAGTTTTAGAAGAATGTTATGAAAAAAAGAGCATTAAATAAGCAATGCAAAAGATGGTTCAAATCCTGGCCCTAGAAATTCTCAGATTTGGCAGTACCCTTTGGTAAGAAATATAGAAGGGCTTCCTGTTCATTGCCTGTTGTTCTAAATGACCTTTTAGGATCCTCCACCAAAAATGACCTTGAGCAAGTTACTTCATTTCTCTGGGTTGCCTGTAAAAAAGAAAAGTTGTACCAAATACCCTTTGAGATCCTGAGAACCTATGCTACAAATGTTACATAGAAGTGAAGAAAGCAGTGCTAACCTGCCTTTTTATAAAATCTGTAGAATTTTAGAGCTGAGAAGAGCTTTAAAGAACATCCCAGATGACCACACATTTTTTTAATTGAACCCTGTTAGGGCCAGATCAGGGAATAAAATTATGGTCTCCTGATTCAATATGAGTTGAGTTCTTGCCATTTCTGCTATGTAAATTCTGTCCAGGCTAAACCTTTTACAGACTTAAAAAAAAAAAAAACTTTGCCTCAAAATTACTACTTCTAAAGAATAAAATTACCCCATCTTAAATTAAAAAATTTTCCCTCTAATAAGTTTGATGATCTCAAATGAGAATAATTCAGAAAACTAATAAATGCTTTTGTACATTGCTAATGTACAAATAATTTTTAATTATTATTAGACTTTCAGAACATTTTGGCTAGACTTTATGTAGTGATGCATGACTTTTCAGTATTTCTAACATGAGAATTATTTTGTGGATTTATGTATTTTTCATTAGTCTTGTGGTTTCATTGGTGTTAAAAACTCTTAGGAGAGAAAACTCCCTCTACTAAAGCAGAACTGCAGCTGTTCTTTCATCACCATAGTGCCTTAAAGACGTGCTCAAAGCACTGAGAGATTTGCCCAGGGTTATAGAACCAGTATGTATCAGTGGGAGGATATGAAAGTGGATTTTCCTGACTTGGAGGCCGTCTTTTCATCCACTGCAACATTTTTAAAGAACATTTTCCTATGCTGAATTTCTGAAAATTAACTAAGGAAGAACAGAAGAACTAAATGAAATACTAATGCTTCTGCATTCTATAAAATATTCATCTATTAAAAGACTGTTCTTTTAATAGGGTAGTGATTTCCCAAGTTAACTGGAATGGGATACTAGGGATAGTACTAAGGTATGAATTAAATTTAATTTTAATCTTAAGAACCAATTACTTATGCATATATTAGTTTTTAATATAAATAATACCATGGAGATACTCCTTAAAATACCTAATGGTAGTTTTGGGCAATAGAAACCCTTGTGAAGTTTCCATATTATTTTAAAATGGCAAATGTCTGAACTTAGTCTTTCTATACAAGGATTTCAGGAAAGTGATTTTTCTTAATGTGAGTAATACCAGTTAAAAATAGTTGCATACGACCAAATTACTGATGGGAGGAAGTCCTTAAATATTGTCAATGAAGTCTTTATAGAAGGAAAGGAAAGCCAGTAAATGGAGGTTGACAGGATAATTAAAAGCAGAAAAATGTGGATGTAAATAAGAATCAAAAACTTTTTCAAGCAACCTTGTTATCTATGCCCTTTGCCATCTGCTCTTTCTTGCCGGTTTTTTCCTTAAAAAAAAATCAAGATTGTATTTTTAACTTACACAGTTCTGCTTTATAACTGCTAAAAAGAATGCAGTGCATCAGTCAGATTTCTTTTGATTGTGTTGCTTATTTTTAGTGGCCTTAAACAGTTTGTGACTTTTTATGTAGTCAATTAAAAAGCTATTTAAATATTCTGTTGTCCCAGAATCAGTTTGTTGTTATATTTAACCCCTTACTAATTTTGTCTCATAACAGTGAGGTATCATCGGGTTCACAATAACAATTTCATGTTACTTATTAACAGCGATATTTTCAAAGTTAATTAATTGAGGACCCAGGCAGGATAATCCATATTGCCTATATGAGAAAAACATAAAAATGAAAAACAAAATGACTGCCTTGGGAGGTAGGGGACTTCTGAAGAACTTCAAGTGAAGGCTGGGTGACTGATGGCTCTAGAAGAGATCCTTACCTGGTAAAAATTTGGAATAGATGACCTCCTTTCTACTTAGCTACCATATGGTTCTGTTATACAATAAAGAAACTTTTCAGCGAAAATTATTTTAAAATGCCCAAATTAAAATGCAACCTGACAATCCTGAGTTGTTTTAGGTTTTAAAAGAAAAACAATCATTATTAAATTAATGATAACTTGTAAGTTATCAAAGGAGATAACATGTGAAATGCTCGGCAAACTTTATACAGTGCTATGTACGTGCTAGCTATTGTTATTGTTATCTGTAGAAGGGAAAGATAAGTCTGGAGTGGAGGACACATAGGTAATCTATAGGTAATCAGAAATTCTCAATTTAACCTGAAGTAGAATTATCCCTAATTTGTTCTAGAGCCTGAATTGAGGTTCATTTTTCAGGATGACCTACATTGTATAAATGAACAGTGTTAAGGCATAAAGATTTTTCCTGGTCCTTTTATATTCTGTCAGCTTTAAACTTAATGCATCAAAATAATATATTTTACACAATCCCTTAGTTGTCACTGCACCAACTTCTTGGACATTTATTATTAAAACCTTTGTCTTAGAACCTGAGTTTCCTTATAAAGCATGCCTCTCTCACAGGACTGTTATGAGCAAAATGCTTCCTAATGCTTAATGACTATAGAAATTAAAGTATTATAATCGTCATATAAAAGTAATTACTCAAGAGTAATTTTCCTACCATAATGAATATTATTTTATGGTCTAAAGTCAAGATTTTAGACCATAAAATAATATTCGTTATGGTGGGAAATTCTTACCATTGAAATCAAGAGGCTGAACCTCATATTAGAATCTTGATTAAAAACAAATTCCTTAAAATCCTCTTCTTACATTCAGTTTATTGGAACATCAGTTAAACAATTTGCCAATCATATCAACCCACATGTACCCTGGGACTATTTAAGCTATGCTATATTCAAAGTACTACACAATGGGAACCTTTTTTTAATTTTCATATTGGGAAACTGAATTAAGGCATGGGTTATAGGAACTTATTGTATTAGTCTTTTATGTTATATGGTTACCTTTCGGGGGGAACATTAAAAGTAATATTTGATATTTTAAATAGTATTTTATATGCATTATCTTAATTGAATTTAACAACAGAACTTTTAAAGTTTGTTACTTGTAGTATGATCCCCATTTTACAGATAAGGAAACTGAGGTTTTGGTTAAAATGACTTTCCCATGATCACAAATGGCAGTAACTGGCAGAACTTGAACTTCAAGATTGAAGACTAGCACCTCCAATACATATATATATATATACACACACACACACACACACACACACACACACACACATCATATTATAATAGGATACTGCTACTTTAATGACCAAAAGTGACCCTGCATTTCAACACTACTATTTGGAGAAGAAAAGACTGACTCGAGTCATTTGGGTATTACTAAGGAAATAGACTGGGATTGCAACCTAATTGTCTTCCAGTAACTTGGAGTGATTAGCATTTGTTATTTCCTTGGGTGTCCTCCTTTAGAAAAGAAGACAAATGTATTAGTTTATACCCTTCAGGAGCTGAAAAAGAAGATAACATCAGAAGGCAGTCTTAACTCCTACCAGCCTTTGCACCACCATCTGGGGAGAAGAGAAGGGACCAGTGCAGGCAATCAGGTAATAAACTAATGCTGGTTCTTGTCTTTTTTTTCCCCTTAGAATGATTAAAATTTGACAGATTGCCATATGAAATAAGAATTATATGTGGACAGACTATCAAATAGGTTGCTAACTTTGCCATTAAAAAAATAAAATCTGCCTATAATGTCAAAACAGTGTGTCTATTGTTTATTGCTGCTGGCCAAAGGGCTGTGATTCTCTCTTTTTTTTTCCAGTGCTGATTATAGACCACCTTTGACTATGGCAACAATGAAGCGTAAACGAGTTGTGCTTACAATACAGGAAAAGTTGGAGATCATTGAAAAACTGGAAAAAGGTGGCAACACGAGACAACTTTCCATCATGTATGGAATCGGTGAACAGACTGTTCGTGACTTAAAAAAGAGAAAGGCACAGTTACTTTCGTATGCAAGTAGCTCAGGCTCTGCAACCCTTTTGGCTAGACGAAAGTCGATGAAGCAGTCTACATACAAGGAGCTGGATAGAGCGATGCTGGAATGGTTTAATCAGCAGAGAGCTGAAGGGACGCCAGTGTCTGGGATAATTTGCGCAAAACAAGCAAAGGCTTTTTTTAATGCATTAGGAATGGAAGGGGACTTTAATGCCTCCACTGGTTGGCTTACTCGGTTTAAGCAGAGGCATGGGATTAGAGAGCTAAATTACCAAGGTGAGAAATCAAATGGTGATCAGTCAGCTGCCAATGATTTTCGTGAAGATTTTGAGGAATTTACAGAAAGTGAAAGGTTGCAGCCAGAGCAGATATACAATGCTGATGAAACTGGGCTTTATTGGAAATCCTTACCAGCGAGGACATTGGCTTTTGAGAATGAACATCCTATTCCAAGCCATAAACTCAGTAGAGAAAGACTAACTGTCTTGTGTTGTGTGAATGCAACTGGATCTCACAAATTGAAATTGTGTGTTGTTGGGAAAGCAGAGCATCTGCATTTGCTTCGAGAAGCCAGTCCCTTAAATATGCCAGTTGATTGTTTTAACCACAAAGAAGCATGGATGGACTGCACAATTTTCAAAGAATGGTTTGATAAGAAATTTGTTCCCCAAGTCCGGGAGCACTTACGCTCTAAAGGTCTTCCAGAAAGGGCTGTCCTTCTTTTAGATTACGCCCCCTCCAAACCTAACGAAGGTCTTCTGAAGTCTGAGGATGGCAACTTTTTTGTGAAATATTTGCCACCAAATGTGGCCGCTTTAATTCAGCCTATGGACCAGGGGGTGATAGCATGTATGAAGCGACATTACAGAACAGGATTATTAAGAAAGCATGTGCAAG
Organism: Macrotis lagotis; assembly: GCF_037893015.1. Taxonomy (NCBI): domain Eukaryota; kingdom Metazoa; phylum Chordata; class Mammalia; order Peramelemorphia; family Peramelidae; genus Macrotis; species Macrotis lagotis. The sequence goes on along the minus strand of NC_133664.1, from coordinate 93,680,926 downwards.
AAGGCCATGACATAAAATCCTTTGGGACCAACCTGACAGCTCAGGATGCTGTCACTCAAGCGATTAGAGCTTGGAACTTGGTGAAGCCTGTTACAATTATACGTTCATGGCGCAAAATTATTTCTGACCCAGATGAAGAAGGGATTCCATCAGCCAGCTTACTGGTGGATGGGCAGCAGCAGCCCAAAGGTCACAAGCAGAGCCTTTCTGCTCACATGAATCGAAGACAAGGGATCAGTTACCACCAAGCAGGCAACCAGTTATTGGCTGACAAGGAGATGATAACCAGAGCTGAAGAAATCAAGGTGGAACTGAATGAGAGTGAAGGAGAGGAGCAAGAACTCATTCCTGAGGGTCACATTAGTCACAGTGCTGCATTAAACTATGTGGAAATTCTGCTGGACTATTTGGAGCAGCAGGAGGACTCGTTGATGACTGACAAACTAGTCCTTCACCGACTACGCACAACAATAAGGAGAAAGGAAAATGAATCAATGGGACAAGTAACAGTGACCAATTTTTTGACCAATAAATAAGCCCAGGTCTCAATTTTCTCATCTGTTAAAATGAGAGGTTTGGAGTAAAAGATCTCAAGTGTCCCTTCCTGCTCTGTTTATGACCTTGAGGTTCTATTGCAGTCCTGTTGGAGCTCAAATTGTCTTATAACCTTGTTTTGTATTAGTCTATTGAAGGTAAATATACTAAATGTGTGGAACTGTAGCTCACAATACTTATATTTTGTGCAGGGTGGCCTCATTTTAAATAGACTAATATATTTTTACGTAGGTCTCCTTTCGTTACCTTAATTTGTATTTTTGCTTTATTCAAGTCCTCTCTGCCACCACCTTTGCCTCTGCTCTACATTTCTCAGGATAATCAAGAATTAACTTTCACTCTAAGTCCTAAAAATGGTGGGTGGCAAGATGAACCATCAGTACCTGTATACACAAGCTCAGAGGCAACTCCTAAAATCCCTTTGTTTGTGTCTACCATCTTATAATAAAGATGACAGTTAATAACTTTGGTGGTTTTAAGTTCCTCTTAATGCTAGAGTTGTTTTTTTGCTTGTGTGCAGACCTCATTGTACTTAATAAATATTCCAGCATGGCTAAAATAGTAGCATATAACATTAATGCATATGGTAAATGACTAAGAATAGCCATATTCATCCAGGTCTGATCATTTTTATTTGGGGAGTGGTAAAGAAAATTTGGTTTTCTTTTATTGTCAGGGTACTACTACTGGGGTAGAAGAATGAAACAGATTGTATCATACTTGACCAATAGGTGGGTACTGTATTCCCTCAGATCCATTTTATAAATGTTTTTTTTGGAAGCAATGGAAGCAACAGGCATTCTAGCTGAGAAGACCTAGTTTCCATTTTGAGCATTTCATCACATAAAGGAATCTTTATTTTGGTTATTTTCAATATTTGCCCATTACAAGAATAGTATGTGGGCTTTGTCTTGTACATTAGGACTTTATGAATGGATATGTTCTTATTTTTTTTCTTAGCTATGTCAGAAGGGGCTATTAAAGAAGTACATTTCCTCTAAGGAGAATGGGGGAACAAATAATCAAGCTGATAACTCACTGGTATCCTAGTGCTCTGAAGTATTGGTGGCTGAATATTTTGGCATCTAGCTACTCTCTAAAACAACCATCTATGTGGGGCATGGAGGGGATGGGGATAGAAAAGTGTTGAGGAGGGGCGGCTAGGTGGCGCAGTGGATAAAGCACTGGCCCTGGAGTCAGGAGTACCTGGGTTCAAATCCGGTCTCAGACACTTAATAATTACCCAGCTGTGTGGCCTTGGGCAAGCCACTTAACACCATTTGACTTGCAAAAAAAAAAAGTGTTGAGGAGGTGAAAAGGTCTCCTTTGACTTTTTTCCATTATCCAAATCACAAACACATTGGTAGAGGTGTGGGTTAGGTTTGAAAAGCAAAAATAGCTTAGAAAGGGGCAGCTCCTGTGAGGGTACTGGTTTCATGTGAGCATCCAGTTTAAGTGCTTAAATTCTTAATAAGTACTTCAACCTTTATTTGTTGCTTTTTTTGGCATTTGGTCCATTAGGAATTCTTAGTAGCAAAGTCTTATATCATTTTTCCAGTTTATTGTGTGAGGCTGAGCATTCTATAATTTGAGTTGTATGAAGTGATAATTAAATGCTGTACGACTACTCGATCCTGGGACCTTTGTGAAAAATGAGACTTATTTCATAATAAATGTGTAAATAAAAAAGTAACTGAAGACCTTTTCAGATGCATATGATGTGTGGGGTTGTTTTATTTTTTAAATTAAATGAAAGGAAATGAAGCGAACTGAATAGATCAATAAACATTTATTAAGTACCCAACATGAGCCAGATGCTGTGCTAAACACTGGTTTAGAGATATATGATGAGATACAACCTGTATTTATGAGTTATAATGCATCATCCCAAATAGAGTCAGAAATAGGTAGGAAACTTGATCACTAAATAATTCACAGAACAGCCAGTGGCTGACATGCATAAATCATATTAGTTTTTTTTCTCTGTGGCTTCTGAGATAACCTTTACTTCATTATATACCTTAACTTTCATGTCTACAAATAAACATGCCTCACTTGTTATCAAAATATAAATGTACAGTGCTGTTTGAATTGTGTTCTAAGCTGCAAATATTGAAGAAACAAACAATCCCCCCCACCATTGCCACAAATCTGTTTGTCTGAAACTGGGGTTACCATGGCAAGACAAATTGGATAATCTTGTGTTGATGGGAGTGCATTGCCTTCTTGGAGAGATATCAAAGGAAGTTTATTCTAAACCTTTTACCATTTCAACAATAACTTTTGTTCATCAAAGCAACACTATTAACACTAGTGTTGTGATCTGTCCCAGTTGTCCAAGTGCATATTGGTACTTCACCAGTAAATATTAATGCTTTTCTAGATGTACTGAGTGAAGGAAAATCCTGGATCTGAGCTGAAGAAGTTCCCATCTAAATGCAAATCAAGGAAACCCCATTTTGAATGCATGAGTAGTTCATAGGTGATAATTTCTCCACTGTTTAATGTTCAGCACTAAAAATACATTTTCAGAACTATAGTGTTAGGAATCAGAATTCATCAATGTAATTTTTTCTGAAAATATAATGGAAAATCACTGAAAGCTTCAACATTATTGGCACTTTAGGAATTTCATTTTTCTTGTCCTAAAAAATTGCAAAAATTGAAATGGACAAAAGGAAGACTACTTAATGGAATATATTTTGAAATTATACCTATCATACAGGGTTCAGAAACCTTTTATTTGTTGAGAGTCATTGAACCATGAGTGAGGGGCTAAAAAACCCCTATAATTCCACAAGTAAAAAAAACTTAGATTTTTAAGAAATTGTATACATAATTTTTAAGAAATTGTATACATAAAACCATCCTAACCTAATTTACTAAAAATTAAGACTAGGGAGCACAGCTCTATTTAGTATTGTTCAGTCACATCTAACTTCATGACCCCATTTGGGGTTTTCCTGGCAAAGATAGTGGGGTTTGCCATTTCCTTCTCCAGCTCATTTTATAGATGAGACTGAGACAATCAGGGTTAAGTAACTTGCTCAGTCAGGGTCAAGCTAGTAAGTGCCTGTGGCCAAATTTAAACTTAAGTCTTCCTGCTCCCAGGTGTTCTATCCACTGGGCCAACAGTGCCCTCTATTCCATAAATAGTAATACCTATAAAAATTATATCTTGGGAGCAAGAAAGTATGGCATCAGATATGTATTGAAAGCTGGGTTCCTGGGTTCACAAATAGGAATGCCCACAGACAAGAGATATATAAATCAGTATTTTCTCTGTTTGGGAAAGGAAAAGAATGCATAGCAATAGACTTAAATGTTGGCAACAAATGCTCTGAGAAGCAAAGATCTAACCTTGCTCTTTTGGCCGGGGGTGGGGGGGAGATAGCTCCTCTTACAGTTAAATTTTTTAAAATGGGATAAAACTCAGAATTTAAAGGGTGTGTGTGTGTGTGTGTGTGTGTGTGTGTAATTCCTCTCTACAATTTGCTTATATAAGATGGGGAAGGTCTACCTTCATGGAGTACTAGCTTCATCATGTGGCCTTTGATATTGATAGCTGAGTTGCATTTTTCCAAATGTAAGGATAAATGGGAGTTATTGGTTCTTGTTTTAGGGCCAGATTCAGCCCATGCTTATTCATACCTGCCCTAGGCTTTGTGGTTTCTATAACATTTCTTGGTTGGGCTAATTCTTCAGCCCTAAAATTCTTTGAAACATAAGGATAGGAACTTCACTGTGGCAAGTGTTAAGAAATGACATGTTCTCTTTAGTTGAATGCTTGATAGTTTTGGTGTAATTTCCTTAAAGATCCCATATTGAGCCTCTCTTTATCTTTGTCTCTTTAAAGATATTTTAAAAATCTATAGGTAAATAAGACCACACTGAAAGGCAAGTTTATGAATGAAATTCAGTCATAATTCTATCTGCTGTTGTTATACATCTTAGATACTTCAAGATTTTGACTCTTAGATTATTTTATATTTATTTTTTGCAAGGCAATAGGGTTAAGTGACTTGCCCAAGGCCACACAGATAGGTAATTATTAAGTGTCTGAGGCCAGATTTGAACTCAGGTACTCCTGATTCCAGGGCTGGTGCGCCACCTGGCTGCCCCTGATTCTTAGATGATTATTATTATTCAAGTCATTGAAAAGTTTATTTATCAATAATTGTCCCTCCTTAAAATGGCTAATGAAGTTTACAAATTCTTTTGACCAGTTATCTTTAATAATTGATTAATATTAGTTGATATTACTTATTGATAATTAACATATAAATATTATTTATGTCAGAACCTACTGCTTAAATCAACAGAAAAGTTCTAGTTTTTTTTGTTAAACTATTCTCTAACTTTCTTTGTGAAGAAATGTGTTTGTAGGGAAATGATGATGTATGATAATCTACAGAGTGGATAGCATAAATATATATATATATATATATATATATATTATAGATGTAGATATTTTTGTTTGTATATTTGTGTTCAAGCAAAGTTACCCTGAAAATCATGGGAACATTTTAAATTGAGTTACCAAGACCAACTAAAAAAAAAACTGACTCCAAACCAGCTTGTTTCTTCTACCCAGAACATAAATACAAAAAACTTTAAAGAAACTGGATACAAATGAAGAGAATTGAGTTACTTGAGATTATTGATTTGTCATGACTATCTTGGCTTCGTTTTACTTATCTGTAAATTGAAGAGCTGGGATCAAGTGATTTCTGAAGTCTCTTCTAGCTCTTAGCATTCTTAGACTCCTCCTACTAGACATGATATACATTAGCCTATTGGAGTAATTTTTGATAGCCATAGGAGCTGTGTCAGTGGAATAAAAAATCAAGCTCACAAAAAACATTTACTAGTTTTATCTAAGATAACACCAGGTAACTGCAAGTGTTTCATCTGACTGAAGGGAACATTAATGGCATAAACAAGCAATATTTATGTTCCTTCTCTCAAATATCTCTTGGTTACCGGGAAAACTGGGAAAATCAAGAAAATTTTACTAGACTGAGTCTCCTGAGGGCAGAAACTATGCCTTGTTCATGCCTTGTATGTTTCCCACAGCTCAAGTAACATTTGATTGATTTGTTGAAGTGAATTAAGTCATCTTGGAAATACTTTTGGAGGTCTATAAAAGGTAGGAAATGGCAAAGACTCTTAGGAGCCATATATATATATATATGGATAAGTACATACATAGTGCTCAACAAGTTGTTGTTCAATTGTGTCCTACTTTTTGTGATCCCCCCAATTTAGGATTTTCTTGGCAAAGATACTGCAGTGGTTTGCCATTTCCTTCTCCAGCTCATTTTTCAGATGAGTAAACTGAGGCAAACAGAATTTAAATGACTTGCTTGAGGTTACACAGCTAGTAAATACCTGAGGGCACATTTGAACTCAGAGCACTCTATCTGCTGTGCCACCTAGTTATCATACCCAACAAGTATCAAATACTTAATAATATTTGCTGATTGCCTGCTTTCAGAGGCTCTAAGGAAACTATTTTAATTGTTGATTCATTTGTTAAATTTCTGGGTATCCAGGTATTTCTAGGAAATTCAGGTCATTTAGAACCAATTGAAGTAAACTTTGAAAAAGTGTTGACAAAACTTGTTAATTTTGAAACCTCTGACTTGGAATGAATGAATGAATAAAACTAAATTTTAAGTGAATAAATCAAAAAATGCATTTACAAGAAATTGTAAAATGTTAAAGACTGTGTTTGATAACTTGAAAACAGGGGTTTTTAATGTTTTTGTGGGTCATGGACCTCTTTGGTGAAGTCCATGGACCCCTTCTGAGAAGAATGTTATTAAATACATAAAACTCCTAAGACCATTTATGCTAACTGCCATTTGTGTGGATATGCAGTATCTTTTTTTTTGGTTTTTGCAAGGCAAATGGGGTTAAGTGGCTTGCCCAAGGCCACACAGCTAGGTAATTATTAAGTGTCTGAGATCGGATTTGAACCCAGGTACTCCTGACTCCAGGGCTGGTGATTTATCCACTGTGCCACCTAGCCGCCCCTTATCGATTTTTTTTAAAGTAAGTTCACAAACCTTAATTGAAGAAACTTCATTTTAAATAGTGGCAAACTATTTCTCAAGAGGGTAGGGGGTTTATTTACCTTTTCATATGTTCTGCTGGTATCCCTGTGAAGTTCTGGAGGAGGCTTAGAAGAAATGAGGGAGTTTTCCCCATGGCCAACTTAAGACAGAATAAGTGTAGCACTGCACAGGATGAGCAGACATAGTGGATCTATAGCCTGCCAGACTGAGGTGGAGGTTTATCTAAGATAACCTTCACCACTGAAAATGACATCCATCCTCATCAATGGGTTCATAGCTTTGTTTGAGTTTTTTCCTCATTCAAGAGAAGGTTAAAGATTGATTCTTTCATTTGGAAAGGGGTTCTTGTGGCAGTTCAACCTCCAATCAAAGCTATATTCTCATCACTGTAGTATTGGAGGGGGGGAGGGAGATGTGGAGAGGAAAGTAAGTACCAGGAGGAAGAGGGTGTTTCCACCTTACACTTATGACAATAATGGCTCATCTTTATAATTCACCAAGCTCCAGACTCACAACCCAGTGAGTTTATCAGTTACAAGTCCAAGAGATAAAGTTTGCCTTTCTAGACCTTCAGAATTTGCTGTCAAATAAGGGCCTTACTTGCCTCTGAAGTCTCTTCCAGCTCTAGATCCTAGGATCTTACAATGTGCATTTCATAGGGCTACAGACAGATTCTCAGAGGAATTAAAAGTGGACCTTAATTCAGACTCTGCTGACTTCCAAGCATCTAATGCTCTTTCTCCTGTACTGCTGCCCTCAAATGTTCTAGGTTTTTCATATTAATGCATGCATATGAGTTATCTAGCTAGTTAGTTGGCAGGCTTGTTTGTAAGATTCTTTTTACACATGGTGTCAATGAGGCGTTACCTCCCTTTGTTCCTTTTCTTGCCCTTGTCTTTCACTGTGGGTCTCCCGGAGTACAAGGCAAGGCTGTAATAGTTATAGTTTGGGATGCAGGAGCCTCATGAGCATCTACAGAGAGAGACACTGCTTTTTTAAGTCATCACAGAAATACCTCTGTCCAAACTGATAACAGGAAGACAACATAACATAACTCTATAAGCCTTCTGAGGGGAGAGGCAGAGGGGAAGGGCAGTCTTGAAGGCCTGGCTTTCTCCAGAACAATACCGGTGATGAGACCTGGGCCTACTAGAGAGCAACTGACTTTGTTTGGTCAAGCTGATCCATGCCCCATGAACCGACTTCAGTTCTCTCCTTGTACTAGCCCTCTCCTCTTCTTTGTTTCTGTACCCATCTCTCCCTGTTTCCCCAGTTCCTGGAGGGGATAGCTCATTCTCTCCCTTTGTACAGGATGTAAGCCCTACTAATGGGATGGCATTAACTTCTCCAGAAGCTGCAGGCTCCCCACAGCTCAGATTTAACAGCTTGGCAGTGAATTAATGCATGGTGTAGAGGAAATCTGCATTGATTTTGGTTTTTGGTCAAATGTTGTCTGGCTCATTAATGTCTCCACATAGTCTGTTTTGAAAAGCAGGATCTGAGATACTTTGCATTTCCTCTTTCCTCTTTTTCTGCTTTTAAAACCATATGATTTCTTCTCTTTTGTCCCAGCTTAGCTACCTCCAACTTGTATGACCCTGGGAAAGTCAATTCACATCTCTGGGCCTCAATTTTTTCATTTGCAAAATGTGGGAGGGACTAAATGAGGTCTTAGGGGTCCTTCTGGTTCAAATCTAGAAGCTTATCATTCTTATGCTGATCTTGTGGGATAGGTTTGGAAGATCCTATTTACATTTTACAGATAAGGAAACTAGCACAAAGCTGGTGGTGTTAAACAGTTAATAGGTTATACAGGTAGTAATGGAAGAGTTAAGACTAGAATCCAGGTCTTCTAATTCCTAGTATCATGTTCCTCCCCTGGAACAGGGGTTTATTGAATTGGGGTCTGTGAACTCGTTTTTAAAAATATTTTGTATTTCAATATAATTGGTTTCCATATATATATATATATATATATATATATATATATATATATATATGTATATATATATATATATATATATATATATATATATATATGGTTTTTTGCAAGGCAAATTGGGTTAAGTGGCTTGCCCAAGGCTACATAGCTAGGTAATTATTAAGTCTGAGACCAGATTTAAACCCAGGTACTCCTGACTCCAGGGCCGGTGCTTTATCCAATGCGCCACCTAGCCGCCCCTATATATATTTTCTTTTATCCATTTAAAACCATTATTTCTGTTTTATCCATCTAAAAACATTCTTCTAATTTTAACCATTTAAAAATATTATCCTGATAAAGGATCCAAAAGTTTTACCAGGTTGACCAAGGGTCCATGACATTCATGTAAAAGAATTAAGAACTCTTGCCTTTTAATATACTGTTGCTGACATGAGACACATGGCTATTACAGTTAAGATTAGGAAGCTAAAGAGAACATCAAAAATTTTCAAAGGATAATTCCAATGACAACACTGAGTTAAGTATTATAGGTTCAAAGTACTATACTAAGCCTATGCTAGCATCTTTTTGGCCCTCATTTAAAATGTTCAGTTGCTATACTTAATCATAACCTGTTTACTAAGTATGAGTAATTGGTAGCATTCTGTCCTATATGGTGTCTCAACAAATGAGAAAAATCATTCAGTGCTCACTATACACATCACTGAGAAGTTGTCGTAATCACCTTGCTTTGGAAGAACTTAAACACTAAACATCGGCTAGGTGGCGCAGTGGATGGAGCACCGGCCCTGGAGTCAGGAGGACCCAAGTTCAAATGTTACCTCAGATACTTAATAATTGCCTAGCTGTGTGACCTTAGGCAAGTCACTTAACCCCATTGCCTTAAATAAATAAAAATAAAAAAATAATAACCAATTGTGGTATGCAACTGAGAAGCTGACTTACCCTTCTCTGAGGGCCACCAGAAACTCTAGGCTATTTCTTTAGGATGTAGAAGTTTATAATAAATCCCCAAGTGACCATAACATAATCAAGGGAAGCCAATTTAACTAAATACTGGTCCATCATGGTTTGGAAATCTAAATTCCTGACTTTCATTTTGAATTCCACCCCTCTCAACAACTATGCCTCATATTGGGGGTATGTGCCATATAAGTTCTTAACAATCAATGGAATTCAACTATATGATAAGCACAATAAGTCTGTAAAGAGAATGGCAAGACTTTAAGCTTTCTCTCTAATAAACTGTATATAGAACACTATAGCAGCAGTCCTCAAAGTGGGAGTCACCAAGACTCCTTCAGGGGTTCATATCAAAATTATTTTCATTATGACACTAAGGCATTTTAATATCTAACACAGTAAACTGGTACAAAATATATAGCCTAAAACTTACTTTTTAAGAGTTTAAAGGGGTCCTGAGATCAAAAGGTTTGAGAGCCAAATTTTATAGGAAACGAAAGGTCTTCATTTCTATTGTTTTCCTCTGGGTATCTGGGCCTTCAAAAAAGGCAGCCCATTTTACAAGTTAGGAACCTGAGGCAGGGAGGTTCAATACTTTCTCCATTATTTTGGAAAACAGTAGACATGATCTCCTGAGACCTCATATATTGCTCATACCTGCAGAAAATGCTTTGTCTCTCAATTGTTCAAAAAGTGCATTTATTCCTGGTCTATCTACCCAGTTCTTTTCTGCACATCCTCTAATGACTTCAGCAGAGCAGTCAAAGGGGAAGAATGCTAATTATCATACCCCTTTTGACAGCTAAGAGAATGGATATACTTTACTTGGTGCTTCAATACAAAGGTAACTTTTTTTTTTTGCACTGACAGGAATGATAACTAATTCCAACATGAATCACTTTTACCAGAGTTGATTTCCTGGCTCTTACTCCTTGACCTACTGCAAATCTGTTCCATCTACAACTGGACAAAAATATTTAGTTTTAAAAGCCTACTCTATTGTGAATAAGACAATTTAACTGGTTTGAGGTCATTTTTGGGTGTCTGGCTTCTGCTTCAGTTAAAGCAGTATATGTGAATAGATTAACATAAAAATAGTGTATGTTAAAGTGTTCTGTAACAATGAGTAATCATGGGGTGCAGTGGATAGAGCACCAGCCCTGGAGTCAGGAGTACCTGAGTTCAAATCCTGCCTCAGACACTTAATAATTACCTAGCTGTGTGGCCTTGGGCAAGCCACTTAACCCCATTTGCCTTGCAAAAGCTATAAAAAAAAACATTGAGTAATCATGAAGCATTTATATATTTTTAAAATATTTTATCTTATTTTGTTCCTGATTCCAAATACAACCCTGGAGACAGTTCAGTGTTTTACTCCAAGTTTGGCTATGGAAACCATGGAATCAGCATCAGATGTAGAGCTAGAGGGGACCCATGGTGCTATCCAGTCCCAACCCCCTCATTTTACAGATGGGTAAACTGAGGCCTGTGGCGCTTAAGTGATTTGGTCAAGGTCATATAGGCAGAAAGCATAGAGATTTGAACCAACAAGTTACTGGTGACCCATTCAGGGTCAAGATAGCCAAGCTATGAAAAGAACTAGCCTTGGAGGTCCCACTTCATTGCTCACTGATACATGCTGCCTTAACATGTGCAAGACAAAACACTTCTGTCTCTTGCTTTCTTCTAAGGCTTATCAACCTTATAAATTAGTGTAATGTCAATGTCCTTCATTTTAATTCAATGTATTTATTCAATGAATTTCAAGCTTATAGACAATGATTAAGTAGGAAATGAATTTCCTATGAATGGTATCCTTGAATTTAGAAACTTTTATGATTAGCACATCTTATGTCAGAATGAAATTCCTATTAACCAATGGATGACCTTGAAACTAAATTCTGAGAGTAGCAAGGTGATCTTCTGACAAAGAATAAAATCCTTTGGACCTGAGGAGTATGACAGAGTAGAGATGGACACGGCTGCCAGCATATGAGAAATCAATAAAATTCTGTCCATTTTTCTAGTAGCCATTAGATGATTTCAACTCATTCTTTTATTAGAGGATTTTTTTTCACCCTGTGGGAATTTACTTCTCATTTTAGAATGCTATTCAACAAGCCTATAGAATTTCATGTGTTAGACAACTTTGTTAGAATATAGTTATTCTAAAGAGTGTATATAGGGAGAGGAGGTAAAAATTAGGAACTCTACATTCTTCTATTTAAAAAAATGAAATCAACAATGCCTTTCAACTTATCTGGCATCAATGTCTCATCCTAGATAATTAAATGAATACCTATTAACAAGATATACACATATTTGTGTGTATGATACATATGCATGTATAGTTACAGGTAGATAGACAAGATAGCTAGATGGATATAGGTACCCATATCTGAATCTATATCTTTTGGCTACTGACTGCCTCATCTAAATTAGATAGTAAACTCAATGTGAGTAAGCTTTGTTAAATGATGCAATGTCATTCTAAAATCACCTAGGACTCAAAAGTGTCTTTTGGTATACACAAAAAGTGCTGACTGAAAAAAATTATCATAATTTCATAGGATTTAGAACTAGAAGAACTTAGAGATTATTTAGTTCAGTTTCTTCATTTTAATGAGTGTGAATCAGACCAGGATGGTAGGTGACTTATTCATTATCTAACTTACTCATTATCTCATGTCTGGGTAGAGGCAGGCATCTGACTGACTTTAGTTATGGAACATGAGCAATGAGTGTTCATGGAACCTGCTTTTGTTTATACTGGGAAGTTCAAGTTAATATAGTTGGACTCTCTAAGGTCTGAGGACTCTTTCCCTGATCAATCAGGAACTAAGGATTCAGCTCCTTAATGGAAAGAAGGTAAGTTTCATTGGACCTGAAAAAGCCCTCGACAGTAGTCAGAACAGGTCTGTGAGACCTGATATTCTTTTGTCCAGTCATAATTCATGTGAACATGAGAAAGCTACAATATCAGCTCCCCCCTGTTCTTTATTCACTATTCTCCTGCTGCTGCCACCTCTCCTTGCCCTCTGCTCCCATCACCAACCTCATCACTGCACTTAAAGAGCATTTTACTGAAGATGGAGTTCTGGGTTTTACAGATCAGGTTGAAGAATCTATGTGTTTGGTGAATACACACACACACACACACACACACACACACACACACACACACAACTCCAACTAGTGCAGGATTTTCATGTTCACTCTTTTTTAAGTGTTAGTGTTTTAGTTAAAAGGAGGAGAAAAAGTAAGGAGGGAAGATTTTGAGTTGCACCAAAGATCTCTGGTCAGCAGAGACTTGGTATAATAATAATAATAATAATAATAATAATAATAATAATAATAATAATAATAATAATAACAACAACAACAATAGAGCTAACATTTATGCAGCACTTTAAGGCTTGCAAAATATTAACTCATTTGATTCTCAAACAATCCTGTGAGATAGGTGCAATTATTATTCCCATTTTGTAGATGGGGAAACTGAGACAGAGAAGCTGATCAGTGCCTGATCTTCCTGAACCCAAACTTTAACCATTGTATGACCTGGATGCCAATAAACACTTAAATGAATAAGACTATTGGCATTATTTAAATAAAGAATTTCTGTGAAGAGGCCATACCCACCAACTGCAAACCAACCACCTGGCTAAGACAGTATGAGGCACCTGGGAGAAGGAAAAGGGGCAGCCAGCATCACCAGCACCTCCTCCATGACCACCATCTCCTTTCACTCCAATAGAGGCAGTCCAGGACCTGAACCTAGGAGCCTTGGGAATGGCAATGCTTCCTATTCAATGCTTACAGACATTGTCCTAAGAGGAAATCCTTGTGAGGAAGTAGCCTGGTGATGGCTCCTATAGATATAGTCATAGCTCCTAAATATGAAAAAAGAAAAAGTATTGCCACCAAAGGCCTTGACACTGTCACTTGGCTCAATATCAGAAAGTTATAGGATTTTATCCATGGAAATGACTGTAAAGAAGAAGCATTGTCTTCTGCTTTGTTGCTGTATGCTAAAGACCATAGGACTTTCTAACTGACTTTTAGCTGAAACTTTGCATATCTGCCATCTCTCCCCTTACAGAATGAGTTTCTTGAGCAGGGACCATCTCACTTTTTATTTGTATCTCTAGATAATTGGGGATGCAAATAGGAAAAAAAAGTCCTTTGCACACAGTAAATATTTAAATATTGCTTTCATGCATTCATTCTCTCCTCCCTCTGTACTATTTCCCTTGGCAATTTCATCAGCTCCCATGGATTCAGTTTTCCATCTCTATGCTGATGATTCTCAAACTGACTCTCTAGCTCTAACTTCTCTGCTAACCTTCAGGCTTTCATTTCCAACTACCTATTTTACATCTGAATTGGATGAATTGTAGATAGCTTAAACTCAATATGACCCAAACTAAATTCATATTTTTTCTCCCAAGTCCTTCTTTCTTTCTACCTTCCCTATTACTGTTAAAAATATTGCCAGTGCTCCCATTCACCCAGACTTGAAACCTAGGTGTCATACTCAACTCTTTTCTTTTCCCCATATCCAATCTGTTACAAGGGTCTGTCAATTTTACCTTTGTAATGCTTCTCCTCTATGCCCTACTTCTCTCCTCTCACACTGCCATCACCCTGGTGTAGGCCCTCAGCACCTCACACCTGGACAATTCCAATGGAGATTGTTACTCTCCTCTCAATTTCCACTTGATCAGGATTGAACTCATTTTCTTATTCCTAAAATTGGCTCTCCTTTCCAACTTCCTTATTTCCATAAATGGCTTGTACCCAGTCTCAAAACTGTAGGCATATTTGACTCTCACTTTTCCTTTATCTCTTGCATTTATCTATTCATTCAGTCCTGTTCATCCTCCCTTTACAGGTTCTCTTACCTTTTTGCTCTCATTCCCACATCACCCTAAACTCAAGTCTCATCATTCATGCCCAAATTACTGCAGTGGACCCAATAAACTCCTTGCTTCTAGTGTCTCCCCCATTCAATATGTCCATCCAATCCATCCTTCACACTGCTATCAGATTAATCATCTTTAAACACTGTCATGTGACTTACTGTCTCAAAGCTCCTTCCACTCTGTTGTTATCACCTTATCTCCCATTGTTTCCCTCCTTAGAGGTCTTCAGGCAGAGGCAGGTGGCTACTTGTAGGCTATATCGTAATATATAATCCTTCTGTGTATGGGTTGAACTAGCTGGCTGGCAATTTTCCTTTCAATTCTCAAATTCCCATGTCTTCTTGCATATTCAGAGCAGAACATCTAACAGGTACTAATGATATAATACCTGTCCTGCTTTTAACTATGCTCAGAAAATCAGTTTCCCAAGTATTCCCAAGATATTCCCAAGATCTTAACCAATGACCTCTTAAATAAGAAGTGCTTATTTGTAAGGGATTCTCATTATCATCATTCAGGATCAAATCCACTGAGAATCCATTTGGCCTCTGGCCCTTTTCTCACAGCCCCTGCAGGGTCAGGCTAAGCCAGAGAAGTTTGGAAAAAGTAACTGGTTTTTATCTGTGTACTAGTGTGCCTGGCCTCTGACCATAGTATCCTCCCTCCTCGTAATGCCAAGAAAGAACACCCAGCTTACTGTTGTGGAGGTAGCATATGGAGCCGATGCTGTAGAGGGAGGCTTGGCTGAACTCTGGAAGGAGGGCAGGCAGAACCGCTGGCCTGTGTCCGGGGGAGAAGAGGAGGCATAAATTCGAGTTTCTAATCTCTCAGGTTCATTCTTATAAGATTCAAGAGGAAAAGTGTGCTGCTTGATCACTTGGGTAGGGGTTGATGGTGAAGACGAAAGGCCAGAGGCTGTGGAGGAGAAACAATAATGTGCTATTAGAATTTGGTCTTGAATGAGTCAGGTAGATGGTAAAATCTGTGTTTTGCTCAGGGCAGGTAACCTGTAACAAATTCTTTGTTTCCTGAAAAATAATTCTGCAGAGGATTCATAATCTCAGCCCTGACCACTCACCTTAAGGAAGAAGGTTCCTTCTGGGGCCCTTTCCCCCATGCCATCCACAATGAATGCAATTATTATATCCTCATCAAGTCACTGTGTTTCTCTCATACCTACTCAACACAAATTTTGGAGCCCCTTTTCTTTGCAGGATTTTCTAGGGCACACAGAAAAGTATTACAATGCTTCATCTGTATGGTGCTCATTTGAGGGGACCTTGAATAATATACATGTGAAAGTTAAAATAATGATGAATTGAATAGCAATATTAGACAATAAGTGAAGAGTTTTGGGTTCTAAAATTAATTGAGTGGTAGAGACAATGCTATTCAGTTCAGGGGAGACAGAGAATTTTGTGGATTGGAATAACCTTCATGTAGGAGGTATGACATACTGGGCCTTCAAGGATGGGTAGAATTGCACAGGTGAAAAGGAGAAAAGGAACTATAGATGGAATGCAAGCACGGGCATGAGGGTAAAAGAATACAAAGGGGATTCTGCAGATATAGAGAGACTTGACTAACTAGAAGCATTATATAGAGCAGACTAGAAAAGTGGGTTGTGGATGGTCCTGAAGGCTGAGTTATCTCTACCTCCCTCACTCAATAGATGACTTTCAGAGAAAAGAGTATAGTAGTTTAAGAAAAAGAAACCCAGAGTCCCCAGTTTGCAGTTGATTTTTGTTTTTCTCCTTTTCTCCTCTCGTGGTTTCTAATGAAGTAGGCCCTTAATAAATGAACAAATGGTCCTAATTCTACCTTCAAATAGTTTTGGGACATCAGACAAATCAAAATTTCTCTATCTCAGTCCTTAGTTTTCTTATTTATAATGATAAGGGAATTTGAAGTTTCTTTGTGTCATGAACCCCTTTGCCAATTTGGTGACGTCCCATGAACTTTTTCAGAATTATGTTTTTAAATGAACAAAATAAAGCATAGAAATTACAAAGGAAACCATTTATATTGAAATAGATATCAAAATATTTATTTAGAGAAACAAAATTCATGTTATTCCTGATTTAAAAATCCATGAACTATGACCTTTTTTGGTTTGCTCCAACTTTTTAAAGATTTTTCAAATTCTGCATTTTCCGTCTACCTTGCTTTTGTTCACAACCATTCCTGATGTCTGAAGTAATCTTCAAGACAGCCATCACCAAATCACTAGGCATAATTAATCTTTCCTTTTTATAATATAATTTTTATTCCCTGTGTTCTAGGTTTTTCTTTCTTTTTGTAAATGCATCCTATTTTCCCATCTGAATTACTCAAGGTACACAAGGACAGAAAATTGAGGCTCCAAATGAAGTGACCTGCACAATGTCATAAAGGTCGCTAGTGGCAGAGTTAGGGCTATCATAAGGTCTCCTCAGAAATTCCTATGGGGGCAAGTATTATGGATAAGACTATTCCCTTCTTCTAGATGAAGAAACCTACAGAGATGAAGTGACTTGCTTGGGTTTCATTTAGATGATAAACCAGGACTAAAACCTAGTTCTCCTGGATTTTAGTTCCATCAGTGTTAGAGAATATGTTTAGAGTTGAGGAAGAGGAGGCAGAATGGTAACCATCTGACCTCATTCCTAGTTTAAATCCATTAATCAATACTTAACAATATGCCAAACAATAGGCATAATTAAAAGTATCCTTTTAATTGTCTTTAATATTTGTCATGAGCCCCAGTTCAAACCTGGATTTTTGCTTTTGTGATACTCTTCTTAAATGACCATGCTATCCTCCTATGACTTCTATCTCTGCTACTCTCATCTATTAATGCTCAGTCAACGTGTATCTCTTGTACATGTCCTTTTAAAGCAAGAATTCTTCCCATGAATTCCCTGTTCACTGACATCAGTGTCTTTGGGAGCTCTCCCCTTATTTACTCATTAGAAGAAATTCTGCCTGCCTGCCTGCCTTACAAGAGTTTTATTCTTTAGACTTCTTAATGTTCTTCTTAATGTTCTTCTTCATCCATAGAGTCTCAGGTCATGGGACTCTTTGAAATTCTACCTCTGGACTCTTTGAAACTTTGAAATACTACTTCTGGACTCTTTGAAATTCATTTTTCTAAACCTAGCAATATTGTAAGTAAAGGAAGGAAGTATGACAGGGTGTGGAGATAGAAGGGAATGAAAGAGGTTATGCCTATGACTTTGTTTCTGATTATTCTGGCTGACTTCACTGCTTCATTTTTCTTAAGATAGGACTCCTACTTTGGATCTCTAGGCTACCTTAGTAAAAGCTCCACTGATAGGTCTGAAGAGAAAGGATCTGATAAACTCATTCTCACTAAAGTGTTAATAATTGGTAAAAAAAGTTATTATCTTTTCAAAAGAAATTTGAATTTTAACACTAGTTGGTGCCCTAAGACTAATACTAATGGTGGAAATACAGGAATACAAGATAAATATAGGAGATATAATTGGGGGCAGAGAGTCTTTTCTTATACCTTTCACATGATAACATGAAAGAAGTCAATTACTCCACCTATAAGTAAGGACATTTGTATTTAGAAATCCAATACCTGAACTTTATCGATGTAGTCTAAACTCTTTTATTTTATAGATTGAGGCCTTGTGAAAGGGAGATAATTGTCTAAATTCATAAAGTGAGTTGGTGGCAAAGCCAGGATTAGAACTCAGGTTTCTTGTCTCTATCTTAGGTATGTACCTCTCCTGAATGTTAGGTATCTTTCATAAACCTGAAAACCAGTTGCTAAAGGTAAATTAAAACATATGCATGTGTGTGTGTGTGTGTGTGTGTGTGTGTGTGTGTGTGTGTGTTTGTGTTTCTGTCTCTGTTGGTCTGTCTGTCTATGAAAACTCAACTCTCAAAGATCTGGTCAGATGTTTAGTCCTTGAGCCAAGATAAATGGGCTTTTCTGAAATGTTGTTGCTAACAACAGAAATGCCTGCCTTAGGAAACAACAGTGACTGAATGGGAAAGAAGGTTGGACTGGTGCTTGAGAGCCTTTTAGGGTCATTTTTTTTTACTGCATTTGTGATTGCATAATAAAGAGGGGGAAAAAAGGCTTGGAATATTTAATCCCCTTTATTTCAAATAAAACATTTTTTCTCAACAAAACTTGAGGTAAATTGTCAACTTCTTTTCCTCTCTCCCTCCCCTCTTACCCTATGATGTTGCTCCCAAGCCATTCAATGAATATTTGGCCCCTAAGTAGGAGACCTGGAATTTAGCTCTAGAAGGAAAATAAAATCAAGTCCCTGTCTTCAGGAAACCTACAGCACAGTTATGGAGATAAGACAAGGAAAGAAAAACAAAGCAAAATAAAATACATAAGCTAGTATGAGGTATGAGGCCATATTTCTATAGGAGTTTGAAGAGGATAGAGGAGAAGATGGAAGTAGATAGGAGGAGTCCAGAAAGGTCACAAGGAAGAGGCATTTGAGTTGAGGCCTTGATTCCCTTAAAAATAGATCTTCCAATGATTTTTTAGAAATGTTTTATTTATGCTTTTAAAAAGCAATTATTCATCCCTTCCTCCAAAAGAAATACCTCCTTATAGCAAAAAAAAAAAGGACAGTTAAATCAACTTGTCAGCAATGACTAACAATAAATATATATACCTCATGTTGTACCTGTTTTCAACCACTTCCCTATCAAGAGGTTAGAGGGATGTTTTACCATTAGTCAAAGATGTCAAACTGATTATTATTCAGAGTTCTGAAGTCCTTCAATTTTTTTCTTTTATACCATTGTGATCACGATGCAAATAATTCTCTTGGTTCTATTTTCTTGGCACTGTCTCCATTTAAACAAGTCTTATCAAGGTTCTCTGTATTTTTCTTATTCATCTTTTCTTATGTAGCACAATGATATCCTATTACATTCATATACCACAATGTGTATTTCTGTCTTTCTCAAGCCCTATCTAGATAGGACAAAGTATACTATGTCAACAGTAACCCAAGAAGGCACTGTTCTAAGGGAAGTCCATTTCTTTTTCTGCAGAGAATGCTTTTTCTTTTTAATGGTTCATTTTAAGAACAGCGCTATAAAGCCTTTGAGGGTGAACAATGCCTTTTGATTCTCTAAATCCTACAGCCAAGACAAGTTAATAGGTTCAGTGAGTCAACAGAAACTGCTCCTGGCTGCTTCAGAGGATGCCAAATGAGTGGTTCCAGACACTGGGGAGCCATAAGCCAGTGACCAAATAGGACCAAATTGTGCTTTGTCTGCAAAAGGAGGAGGAAGGAATAAAAGAAGGACAGAAGAGGGTGGGAGAGAAAGAAGGAAAGAGAATGAAGAATGGAGGAAAGGAGAGAAATAACAAGAGAGGAGAGCAGAGAAAAGGGAGGAGGGAGAAGGAACAGAGGAAAGCAAAGAGTTAAGTGGATGAAAAGGGAAGAACTAAAAGAGGGAGGGACAGAAAAGAGAAAGAGGAGAGAAGAGAGGAGAACTCCAGCTGGGCTTCTAATTAGGCAACACCTTATGGTGGAAAGAGTATTAGACGTGATGTCTGGAGACCTATTATAGTCTTAGATATGTTGGTAGATAGTTGTACAACTTTGGGCAGATCACTTTATCAGCCTCAATTTCCTCATCTTTAAAATGAGGGGGGTTGGACTGGATAATATCTAAGTATCTAAGCTCTAAATCCTCATGATTTAGTTCTAAGGTGTCTTTTGATCTTGGGCTGTAAATGTACCCAGGTCATCTGATGACACTACAAGGAGCAGAGAAAAGGGCAGACTACTTGACTCTGTTCCTACATCTCAACAGTAGTTTTTTTTTCAGCCATTTTGTCCCTTTCAGTATTTCTCTAAGCTCATTGCTACACTCCAAAATTGTTATCAACTGTGAATGTGTAAATGATGGGAAGGGGGAATTGGAGGTGGTCCCTGAGACAATGTCTCCGAGAGAATATGTATGGGTTTAGACTAGGATAGAGGAAGAAGAATGAAAAGACAGAGAGAAACTTGGTTGAGTTGAAGAGAAGGGAATGAGATGCCTAGGATTACTTTCTGGAAGAAGGAAGGCAAATGATGTCTGGTTTCATGTTCTTTAGCTCCTGATGAAGACCTGCTCTTCTGCCCATGGGTGTTAAATTAGGCAAATTCTCTTAAGATCATCTGGTACAAAGTCTTTTTGATCCTAAACAGGACACAAATATGCTTCTTTGTGATTAATTTAAATATGTAGGCACTAGTTCTTTAAAAAAACAAAACAAGAAAAAAATCTCCTGAATTTAATCAACACCTCAAAAAAATAAAACATTCCCACTTACAAAGTAGAATAGAACTACCACTCTCAATTACATAGAGCTTGATTTTTTAAAATGTTTATCATAAACACAGTATATTACTTTCAGAGGTGTTCTGTTTGCTTTGATTTATATTTGGATTTCTTTCTTTTCATTCTGTTCATTTTAAGATATTTGATAACTCTTTTATTTCTTCTTTTTTACTTTGGGAATGCTGTCATTGGCTTCCCCTTTCCCTCCAAATAAAATGGTTAAGATATAATTCTTGAAACAAATAAGCATTAACATACCTATGTATTTTCTGTGGCCAAAAATATGTCTTATTCAGTACTATGCTTTATTGCTCCCCTTTAGCCCCAACCCCCTTTAAAATTCTAAACTAAAATGAGAATCTCTATATACGCAATAAAACATAAAGAGAAGTTTGTTCATGAAACTGTGAAAAACTGTGAAACTGTGTCTTGCTTTTAAGTAAACAATAAGTTCATTTTATTGCTTTGAAAGTGTCCTACCTATCTGGTGATTCCTTCTGGCCTCCCTTCTGTTCTTTACTGTCTATTTCAAAAATGTATTTCAATGACCTTCCTTTCTCTTCTTTCTTTATTTTTAAGCAACCTTGTCCCTTTTTCTTCCTGACTCACTTTGTCAAATTGAAATGCTGGGATTGGGATGAGGCATAGTCCCAGAACTAGCCTCAGCTCCTGCCATCCTTCTCTCATCAAATGAAAAATAACAACCAAAAAAAGTCCCCTTGTTCTAATCCTCATTTGGGAAGATGAATAGTTCGTTTTTTGGAAGAGACTTTAGCACTCTCAGCACCTTGAATTTGGATCAGTTGTCCAGTCCAACCTCCTAATTTAAAGATGAGGAAACTGAGACATAGAAAGAAGTGATTTTCCTAAGGTCATACAGACAGTAGTAGAGCCAGATTTGGAACCCAGATGTCCCAACTACCAATCTCTTGTTCTTTCCATTCTTCCCTCTTGTCAACCACTGTCTTAGCACTAACATACTGTACACGTGATTCTCTATATACCAGATATACGGTGAAGGTTGGTGAGCAGGAAGGAAAGAATTGAATTTTTCTTGCTTGGTATCTGAAAGGAGAAAGATATATACATATGTATACCTATCCTGTTGTCCATTATGTGTTCTCCTTCCTATGCAGCCTGGCTCCTAACTCACAATCAGCAGGATATGTCCTCTGAGCTATTTTTCAGGAGTGGGGTGAATTAGCACTGAGTCATCACCCTCTTGCTCAGTCTCCCTTGTGACCAAAGGCACATAATCACCAAGGTGGTCGATTAGAGTGAAGGCTGTAGTTTGGGCTATGGTTTATAACCAACCTATGCCAGAGAAGATTAAAGCTCCTGACCTTGTCCTCATCAGTCATCAGATTAAAATGATTATCTTATAACTTTCTAGTCAGATGATGTTCCTGATTTGAAATGGTATTTCCTAGCTTGAACATTTCACCTCATTCACCAAACTTCAATGTCAATGATTATGGCTGCTGCCAGAAAATGAATCGATCCTCAGAGCCGAAGTGTTTCTTCTCTGTAAAATGAGGAAGTTGGAGATGATTTGCAAGGTCCTTTCCACCTCTGACATTTCATGAGCCCATAAATATATATGTGTATATACAGACATACATATGTATCTATATGTATATGTAAATATATCTGCATACAGTTATATCTATATATGTGTGTATAAATATGTATGCATATATACATTTATGTATCTTTGTATGTATTTACACCCATTTATATTTGTGTGTGTGTGTGTGTGTGTATGATTTACCCCTATTGAGGTTTATGACCCAGGTGAGGTTTGTCTTCAGTCTCTCGATCACCTCCTTTCATGAAACCCTTTCTTCCTTTTTTCTAAAAGTGTGAACACTGACACAGCCATTCCTCTGGGGTCCAACTCAAGCCCCATCTCTTCTATAAAGACTTCCTCTCACTTACTTATTGCCCAGTTCTTTTAATCATCTTGCGGTGACTCAGTCCAAGTCATCTCTTTGTGTCTGAGAGGAAAACTAGACTATAACTAATTTCTCTCTCTTCATGCCTATAGCCTTATTGTTGGTTACCACACAATTTACCACTTAATTACAGTGTTCTCTTAATAATTTTTAGTGTTCTCCAATAATCCCTTGTCTTCTCCAGTGGCTGATACATTTGAAGGTTAGGGGTCAGGCCTTCTTATCCTGTTTTTCTGTTCTCTATAGTGCTTAGCATCTAGAAAGTGCTCAATGAAGACTTACTGATTAATTTTTCCTTCCCAGTAGCATCTGTGTTTTTTCATGGGGGAAAAGGCCTTACAGAGAAGCAGTGAGGGTGATATTTTTAGCCAGAGGAGCACTTCAGATCTCATATTAGTAGTGGTTATCTACTTCACTTAGGCTTAAAGTCAGTCCTGACTGGGATTCCCCAAACCTAAGAACAACTGAAGAGCTTTAGCTTATTTTGCATGATTCTTCAAGGATTTTCTGTTCCAGCCTAATTAATTGACTTGCTTTTCCCAAACTCACCATTCCATCTCCTGCTTTCATATCTTTGCCTAGGCTGCTACCATACTTGAAATTCATTCCCCTTCTTCACCTTCACCTCCACCTCCAAACATCCATAGATTCCCTTCAAATCTCAGGACTGGTAGCATGTCTTCTAGGAAGCCTTTCTTATACATATTTTTATACAGGTGAGTTGTCGTTCATGCCATTTCTGTCCTTAAAACCTCCTCCCTTAAATATCTGCTTATCTCTGTTATATTTTCCCAGTAGAATATAAGTTCCTTGAGAACAGTGACTGTATTTGGCTTTGGCTTTGAATATCTATTACCTAGGCAGGAGGCTTTAAAAAATTGTTAATAGGATTAAATTCAACTGGGAAAGTGTTTCTGGAACAGCCTAAATGGAGAATTCTCATCCCTTAAGGCAGCTTTGTTGTCCAAACTTAAATCAATTGTAGGAGAAGCCAATCATTGTTCTTACCTTTTAATAATAATATCAAGAAAATAACCTGCATATTTTGATTGATATAGTTTCCTTTTATCTCTTAGAGGATGTGATGGTGCTAATCTATGTGGTATGAATTGGTATACTTATCCAGGACAAAGATTATTTTTTATTGTTATTTTGGTGTTTTTTTTAAACTTTAAATCCCTAGCACCTAGGACAGTGAAATGTACTTGGTGGATGTTTAGTAAATGTTCAATTGAATAAGGCCAAGGCTGCATCACGAAAGCAAACACTAATCAGCTCTTATTGCACCATACATATATATGTATATATATATATATATATATATATATATATATATATATATATATACACACACATACATACATATACACACATATACACACATATATGTATATACATATATGTATATATACACACATATATATACATATACATACACACACACACTTAGACAGTATTTGATTCTTATCTGGAATTAGTTACAAGAGGAGTTGGGCAAGGAAGAGTAGTAGACAGTTTAGTAAAAAACCCATCCTCTTTTACTGGAAAAGCATCAGTTTAAAGCATATGCTTCAGTGATGGGCCAGCTTCAGCATATGCTCATATGCAAAGGATGTCTTAATACTAGATAGGTCCTAGTGAAGTTCCTGATTAGTTGCATTCCACAGTTTGAGATTCATTCTTTCATACAGAGCTTTGAAGATTATAAAAGCTGTACATATACATATGTTATCTCATTTAATTCTTTGAATCACAATTTGATCCTTAGAAATTTGACCTTAGAGATCATCCACATCAATTTTCTCATTTCATAACAGTAAGTAACCTCACCCCCATGGAGATGAAAAGATTTGCCTATTTAGAAAGTGGCAAAGCTCTGTCTAGAATCCAGGTCTCAACTTCTTTCCTAAGATTTTGTCCATTACCCAAAATTCTATTTTTTGATATGATGATTTACATATTGGCATTTTCTTCCTTTTATATATGTATCTCCTCACCCCATCTTGGGTAATATGGTGTTTGGGGCTTTGTTTTGTTTTTAGACTGTGCTAACCAAGTTGATGCAAATCAGTGACAAGGGTGATCCAGGTTAGCAGAAATAAACCAGATATCCAACATCAGGATTGACTGATTTAGGATTTATAGTCTAAACCCTAGAAAGCAATAAGATCAAAAATTTCAATTTGGAAAGGACCCTAGAGGTCTTCTAATTGTTTCATTTTTATGAAAATTAATATTAATTATTATATGTAAATATATTCAATATATAATATAATATATAATATATAAAATAATGTTATATATAAATATATATAAATATATATAAATATATAAATATTAATTATCCTCTGATCTCAAATCCTAGCCACTATTTTCACTGTTCTATGTTGCCTCCTGCAAGGAGACAGTGTGGTATATTGAGAAGTATAATGAAGAGATAGTAGATTTGGGACTGACCCTGGCTGTCCCATTAATCAGCTGAGTTTATCTTTATTAATCTTAATCCTCTTTGGGCATATTTTCATCATTATCACATTCAACATTTACAAAGTACCAGTTAATAAATAGCTAGCATTTACATTTTGCTTTAAGGTTAATAAAACATTTAAATATATTAACTCATTTAATCCTTACAACAATTCTGTGAGGTAGTACTAGTGTTATATAAATACTGTTACCATATGACCAAGGCAATTTGAAGTCAGGACTTGTAAGTCTAAATCTAGCACTTTATCCACTCTGTCACCTAGAGGCCTCATTACATATAAGGGTTAAGTGATTTGCCCAAGATCACACAGCTAGAAAGTACCTGAGGCTGGATTTGAACTCAGGTCCTCCTTACTTCAAAGTCAGCCACTGTGCTATCTAGGTGCCCATGTGTATACATATATGCATATATACATACATATGTTGTGTTTATATATATAGTATGTATACATGTGCATACTTGCTTTTTTCAATCTATTTAAAGTTCCTACTGTCCAGAAATTTTTTGTCAATCTCACAAAATCTATCCATTAAGCCTCAAGCTAGTCAATAAAAGAAATATATTTTCACCATAGTGTAGGCAAAAGACTGGTCTTTAACAAATGTAATGGGAGATAATGTTGAAATAGGTAAGGGGAAGATCATGAAGGCTCATGTGCTTAGCAATTTAGGGCTGAAAGAGACCTTTGGAATCACCAAACTCAATTTCTCTCATTTTGTGGATGAGAATGCTGAGGCACAGAGATGAAAGGACTTGCTCAAATCACACAAGTTATAGATGTCAAAGGGAAGATTTGAACATAGATTTTCATACAAGTCTCCCAACCTTTGCTCTTTATCATTCTATCTCTCCCACCTCATTCAGTATCATTGCCTTGTCATGTCTTGCATAGGGGCTTGCATAGCTCAGTGAAATTAGGAGCAACAAAAAAATATCCCAATGAGTAAGAAGAGCAAGGGAGCAAAATGGCTGTCTGATGAGGCTTTACAAATAGCTGAGGAAAAGGAGGAAAGTAAGAGGTACTGTCACTGAAGAATAGCAGGATCAAGAATTGAAGTCAACAAAAGACAGAGAAAGATATACCCAACTGAATGCAGAATTCCAGAGAATAATAAGGAGAAAGATTTTCTTAAATTAACAATGCAAAGAAATAGAAGAAAATAATAATATATTTGTTTAATAAAATTACAGATATCAAGGGAATGTTTCAGCCAAAAATGGACATGATCAAAGACAAAAATGGTAGGGTCTTAACAGAAGTAGAAGAGATAAAAAGAGGTGGCAAGACTATGCATTAGAATTATATAAGAAAGTACTTTAACATCACTGATAACCACCCTGGTGTGTTTACTGGTTTCGAGACATACATCCTGGAGCATGAAGTCAAATGGCCTATTGAGAAGACAGAACTCCAGCTGAGTTATTTAAAATCCTAAAAGATTATGCTGTTAAAGGGCTACACTCAATATACCAACAAATATGAAAAACTCAGGAGTGGCCACTGGATTGGAAAAGGTCAGTTTACATCTCAATCCTAAAGCAGGGCAATACTAAAGAGGATTCAAATTACTGCACTGATTCTACTTACCAGCAAGATTATGCTTACACTTCTTCAAACTAGGCTTCAGCAATATGTGAACAGAGAATGATTATTATGAGTGCAAGCTGATTTTTGAGGAGGCAGAGGAACTAGAGACCAAATTGCCAATATTGACTGGATTATGAAGAAAACAAAAAAGTTCTAAAAAGAATCTACTTCTACTTCATTGACTACACTAAATCTTTTGACTTTGAGGTTCACAACAAAATGTGGCAAGTCCTCAAAAAGATAGATGTATCCACATCTTACTTGTCTCCGAGGAATCGTCAAAAAGCAGCAATTATAACCGAATATAGAACAGCTAATTGATTTAAGGTTGGGGAAGAAGTATGATAAGGCTGTTGTCACCTTATTTAATTTGTATGTGGAACACATCATATGAAATGCTAGACTGGATCAATCAAAAGCTGGAATTAAAGTTGCTTTGAGAAATATCAACAATCTCAGAGATGTAGATAATACTACTCTAGTGGCAGAAAGTGAAAAAAATTTAAGAAGTCTTTTGTTAAAATGAAAGAGAATATAAAAGCTTGCATGAAGCTAAACATGAAAAGGAAAAGCACCTCTAAGATCATGATAAATAGTCCCATTACTTCCTGGCAAATAGAGATGAAATAGAAAGCTGTTGAATTTTATATTCTTGGCTCAAAGATCACTGCAGACAGTGATTACATTTATGAAATTAAAACATGCTTTAAAAAAAAGAAATTAAAAGACAACTTGTTCCTTACAAGGAAAGCTGTGGTAAAACTGGACAGCATACTAAAAATCAGAGATATCACCTTGTTGAAAAAGGTCCATATAGTCAAAGGTATGGTTTTGGCCAGTAATAATGTATGGCTGAGAGAGATGGACTATGAGGAAAACTGAGTGCTGCAGAATCAACACTTTCAAACTGTGGTGCTGGGGGGAAAAATCTTTCTGGAGTCCCTCCAACAGCAAAGAAATCAAAGCAGTTAAACTTGAAGAAATTAATTTAGACTATTTATTGGAAGCTCTAATGCTGAAATGGGAAGGTTTGTTTGGAAAAGATTTTGATGTTGAGAAGGATTGAAAACAAAAGGAAAAAGAGGGCGCATAGGATGAGATGCCCACTGGAACCAATGAACATGAACTCAGACAGACTTCTAGAGAGTGAGGGTAGAAGGGCTGGGTGTCCTAGAGTCTGAGGGCCAACTGACTGAATAACCACAACACTTATATTCTCTCTCTTTTCTCAATAAAAGAGGGGCTTGCATAGCTCAATGAAATTGTGAGCTAGGGAGGCAGCAATAAAAACATCCCAAGGAGTGAGAAGGGTAAGGGAGCAAGAAGCTGTCTGACCAGGCTGTACAAATAACAGAGGAAAGAAGGATAGCAAAAGCCAGTGTCATTGAAGAATAGCAGGATCAATAACTGAAGGCAACAAAAGATGTAGGAAAGATATACCTTACTGAATTCAGAATTTGAGAATAACAAGAAGCTCATACAATGAGAAATTAATGATTTTTAAAATTACTCTTCCTAAAAATATAGCATCTTTCTTAGCCAAGACCTTAGACAATTGTTAGATTAGAGAAATGGATCTGTGATCCTCTGGTATAATGATTTTTACCTGGAAACTCAAGCATCAAGTAGTGAGGGGTGGGCCAGGGGCCGGCGGAGGGGCAGGGGTCAGGGAAAACCCTCTTGGTGCCCTGGCCTCTCTGTGTTGTTCTTAGGTCAACACCTGAAGTTCTGCATGATTTCAGGTTAATAAACCAAACTTCTGTCCCCCCCCCCCCCCCCCCCCCCCCCCCCCGAAGGGCTATTTATATAAAGTATTTTAAGATTCTGGCCAGATTAATGCTGTCTGTTAAAAACAAGCACTATTTTTATTAAAATCAAATTGTGTTTAGGGATAAACTTAGGATTAAGGCCTGCAGAGATGGGAACAGAGGGAGTTTCAGAAGGCCATCTGGCCCTGTTAGAGCAGATTCTTTACTAAGAGAAATGTCTGTGTAGGACTGTCAGTCCCTGGATGTGGCAGGCTTGGAGAGGAAGGCGGACTAATTCAAAAGTATCCTCACCCAGCCAGGAACTGGAAGACCTAGCTCCCCAGCTCTGCTGCTGCATTGCAGAGGGACACGCTTCACCTTCTGAGGACCTGATCCCAATCAATAAAATGAGAAATGTGGGCTAGGAGAGCGTGGAGTTCCTTCAATGGGAACCCCTCAGCTTTGTGGGCCCAGCAACCTCTCTTGTCCAAGACTTCTCTGGACTCTCCAGTTGTTTACTGCACTGTTTCCCAGGCATTAGTTCTGAAGCTATAGCACCTTACACTTGGTCCTGTCATGAGACTGCTTGTTCCTTCATCCCCACCCCACCAAGTTATCTACCAACTTCATTTTAGCTTTTAATAGTTACTGAGACCAGCTCCCAAAAACAGAGCCTGAAGCCAAATGAGTGCGAGAGGTAAATACATCCAAATGAGGTAGGAAATGACCTTGGCTAACCAAGCCTGGATAAAGAGACAGAAGGGGGCACTGAATGAAAAGCATTACCAGGCCTCTGCACTGTCCTAGGAATTCCCCTTGTAGAAAAAGGTTACTTAACAGCATTATCATGGATAGGGTCCTAGACGTGTCTGGAAGTACCTAGTTTGAATCCTGCCCCTGGCTTTTACTAGTAGTGTGACATTGAGCAATTCATTTAACCTCAGTCTCAATCTCCTTATATGTAAAGTGGGGATAATATTATCATCCACCTTATAGGATATTGTAAGAGTTGAATGAGATAATATCTATAAAGTGCTTTGTAAAATTTAAAGTACTATGAACATGCCAGTTATGCAAGTGGAGCCTGAAAGCAGTGGGGGAAAAAAAAACCTTCAGTGATGGCAGGAGAGGGTGTAGTTAGCTAGTGGATTATGTGGAGCCTATCTCTCTCACTGGGACAATGAAACTGTCCCATCCCATTCCTGTCCTTGTCTGACAGAGGAGGGCAGTTCCAGGACATCCCCTTTATGGGGTGCTAGCTACCTCATCTGCTATGGGAACACAGGACCTTGACTCTGTTGACTCAACACACCCTCCACCCTGGTCAGCCACCCTGGCCATGGAGTGCCTGGGGAGGCTGAATGAAACCTGTTCATGTGTGGAGAGGGCAAGGAGAAGGGGGAGGAAGACTGATGGGGCCTTCCCAGCTGGATTCTGTCCTCATCACCGGGGCTCATTTCTGAGCCTCTCAGCTATCTTCATTCACATCATCTAGAAAGTGAGTTCTGTGAATTATCTGTCCTTAGTGATTAATTTGTAAAATTCTGGAAGAGGAAGGAGAGAGAGAGAGAAGCCATGGGGCAGCTGGTAAGCTGCAGATGGAAGTCAATCAAGCATCTCTGCACAGGAACGTGGCAACAGCCTTCTCTTTTGAAGATAATCTGGTTCTCATAAATCTAGGGTGGAAGTGAACCATCAAGGCTACCCACTCCATCCCCTTGTCTTCATGAACGACAGCACTAAACTATTCTAACCAGTTGAGGGTCCGCTTTCAAAGATTATCAAAGGTGATTCTACACATTCCTAACTATCAGGTCTCAGTATTTACAGGTGGGCTACAGAGATACTGCTCAATGCAAAATGATTATAAGAATTAAGACTAGTAGTAGGTCAATCCAGTAAGTATTTCTCTCTTCACTTCCCTTCATCTTCTCTGATACTTGAACTTCTTTTAACTGGGGAAGGGGGAGAGAGAAGGGGGAGAGGTAGGGAGCAGAGTCTTTGAATCCAAAATGAGAAAAAAGGCTTAACATGTAACTATCTGGTTGAGAAAACCTAAATTTTCATTTACAATAAGGTTTAGGTGGCTGGCATAAAATCCTTTTCAGAGAGATTTGGAAGGGGGAGAGTTACAGAAAGAGGAGGATGGGAAACTCAAACTTTATTGACTTTACAAATTATCCCTGAGAAAGTCCTAAAATGGAATAATATTTTAAATGAGCAGGGGAAGAAAGTGAGATGAAGAGGAAGGTGGAAAAAGGAAAGAAGTTCCCATTAGCTCGATGTAGCAAGTCAGTCCCATTTGTCCTGATATGGTTACTGACCTTCCATCTAGTCTTTCAGAATCAATGAAAAGACTCTTCTGGGAAATCCTTATGCCTGAACCCCTTTCCTCTCTCAAGCCCTTCAAGAATTCAAGTTTATTCAACCATCAAACATTTGTGAAATACTTAGAGCAGTGTTAAATGAGACCAGATATTGAAGGGAAATACAGTCAGGTCTGCTATCACACACAAAGTGAATGTGTTCCAGCACAACAGACATTTATATATTAAGGGAATGATCTGAGCATAAGTTTGCTCATGTTCAATTTCTTCCTGGAGAAAGCCTCACTATTCACAAGCTGTAAACCTTCTGATGAACATTTCCACAGGAAAACCTCAGGTCTTTGTCCTGTTTATTGTAGTTTCTGGTGCAGGAGGAGATGTGGGCAGTGAAGGCCAGGTCTGCACCCCGGCCACCTTCCACCACAATCTGCTTGCCCAACTTTCATGAAACTTTTCAAGGGCCATGGATGCTACTACTATTTACATTAGTACTTAAGTATTTCCTAATCATTTAACATGCATAAAACTGGGCTACTGTTTCTATTAGGTCTTAATTTTTTTAAAAAAAATCTGTCTCTGATGAAGCATTTTAGTATTGTACCTCCTAGTCCCCTTCCCCCTCAAAGTCCTGGGATATTTATTGTGCAATTTTTTTTAGTTTTTTTTTTTTGCAAGGCAAATGGGGTTAAGTGGCTTGCCCAAGGCCACACAGCTAGGTAATTATTAAGTGTTTGAGACCAGATTTGAACCCAGGTACTCCTGACTCCAGGGCCAGTGCTTTATCCACTGTGCCACCTAGATGCCCCTTTATTGTGCAATTTTGCATATCAAGATCTTTCTGGGAACAAAGACATCAAGTTATAGCAGAACTGATTTACAGACTTCTTACCATGAAGAAAGGGAGATAAAAATGAATACATAAACACATGTATATACATATATGTTATATGACCTCTAGTTACTTGAGCTTTGAAGCTCATTTCAACTGTCAGCTTGTACTTAAGCCCTTTCCTGACTATTTCCCTTTCAAAGTACTAGGCATTTATGTTTTATATATTCATACATACACAGACTTACTCCCTTAGCAAGCTCCTTGAGGGCAAGAATGGCTAGATTTTTTTTTGTCTGTGGAGCTCTAGTTTCTGATAAATAGTAGTGCTTAATGATCACCCTAATGGTAGGGAGGTCAAAGACTTTAAGAGGAATTCTTTCAAAAGATATATAATGTCTGACACTTAATAAATAATTATTGATTGATTGATAACTGAATTTGGGGTAGGGTGAGACAGAAGGAAGAGTCTAGAACATAAATCTGTAGTATAAGGCAGCAAAAGTTCAGTGCCATGTAAAGCGACACTATATCAGAGTTTAGACAAAGGAGAAATCATTTCTTTCTTGGGGTTGACCGGGGAGACATCATGGAAATGGTGACATGTGAGCTGTGCCTGGAAGAATAAGCAGAGTCCAGAGTGGGGTTTAGGTAAGCACTCTTGCAGCCAAGACCTCTCCCTTTGTCCCTGGTCCAGAGATGTGAAAGAACAACTGTAGGAATCTAATCTCATGGGAGACCCTTGAGGAATGAATGAACAGTTGCCTGTGCTGGGTAGGGGGATAGGAAGAATACAAGATGCTTTGGCACTGAAAGCCTTCAAAGCTCTGCCAACCTGGTAGAGTCATCACATGTGCTTCTGTTCCCCTCTATCCCTCCCTAGCTTGCGGCAGCAGCTGCCTGCCCTGCCAGGGACTTCCTCAGGATGGAGGGTGGAGGGAGAGGGAGAGGAAGGGAGGAAACAGAGCATGGAGAGGCGAAAGGGAAAGCCATGGACTGCAGCCCCCAAAGTTCCAAGCAGCTTGGTCCTTAGGCAAGTCACTTATGGTGCTGAGTCTACCATCCAAAGGATGTGTGTTAGTGTGTGTCTATGTCTGTGGGTGTGATATGGTAGTGTTGAGGGGGAATGGGTTAGAACTAGACCATCCTCAAGGTTTTCTTCCACTTTTAATATTCCATGGAAATATATGGCTTCCACAAGACTGCTTCGATGAACCTCAACCTTGAATTCTCCAAGTAGAAAATCTTCAGAACAGGAACTACTGTAAAATATATGCTTATTATTGTAAGTATGCACATATACATGCATGTATGTGTATCTCTTTAGATAGATACACACAATGAATATTTATGGAAATGTCTACACATATCTGAGTGTGACTCTATATGCATGGATTTGAAGTTCTTTCTGAAATATGATCTTACAATGACCCTAAGAAAGACTGTTGAGTTTGGGTGATATTAATGAGAATACCAATTCGATATTTATTTTAGATTTAGTTTT
Organism: Macrotis lagotis; assembly: GCF_037893015.1. Taxonomy (NCBI): domain Eukaryota; kingdom Metazoa; phylum Chordata; class Mammalia; order Peramelemorphia; family Peramelidae; genus Macrotis; species Macrotis lagotis. The sequence continues at coordinate 93,647,701 of NC_133664.1, read as the reverse complement.
AGGTATCATTAGGACAGTTTCCCGAGTTCAAATGTGGTTTTAGACTGTGTGACCCTGGGCAAATCAATTAATACTGTTTGTCTCAGTTTCTTAATTTCCATGAGCTGGAGAAGGAAATGGGAAACCACTCTAGTATCTTTGCCATGAAAAGAGTCATAGAGAGTTGGACACAACTGAAATAATATCATTACATTGCTGCAAATAGGACTTTGAACCTTGGTCTTATCTTTGAAGTTGGTTCTCTAACCACTATACCACATTACTTCTCATGTTTATGAAAGAACTTTCAAAAATAGAAAATATTCCAAATCCACCTCCCTTCTTTAAATCTTAAACTCCTTTAAACTTTCCCTTTGTTTTGTTAAAGTGAAGTACCAGCCTTTCAATTTCTAATAACCTCAGTGATCCACAACTAATCTCTCTTTCATCCCTCTCAATAGCTAATCAGTTGTCAAGTTTTATTTATTCTACTGCCATTAACACAGCTGTCATCCTGGTTTTCTTTCCTATCATCAGTGATTTTTAAAGTGTGGTTAAGAGACATCTAGAGAGTATAGTAATATTTAAGAAATCTTTATTTCCAAACAATGATATATATAACCCCCAGAAATGGAAGTTTTTAAAAGGTACCCAATACTAGTTTCTTAATTTGATCATTTTATTTTTACCAATTCCATGCAAAGATGGTTTTCAACATTCATCTTTTTGAAAGTTTTTGAGTTCTACATTTTTTTCCTCCCTCCCTTCCTTCCCTCCCCATGACAGTTAAGTATTCTAATACAAGTTATTACCCAATAACTTTTTAAGAGTATAAAGGGGTCCTGATACCAAAAAGTTTGAGACCCGCTGTTTTACATGATTAAAAAACCTACTGTTTGGTCTCCTTTTTTTTAAAAAAAAAATTCATCCTCCATAGAACTTCCAAAATAATATTCCTGAAGCACATTCTTTTATCAAGAATCTTCACTGGCTCTCTATCACCTCTGGGATGAAGTACAAATTCCATTTAAAGCTCTCTCCAATCTGCCTCTGGCCTCTTTGTCCAGACTCATTTCAGAGCATTCCCCTCCTAACCTGTCAATCAAAGGTCTGCATGTTGTTTCTTGAACTGACTATTGGCTTTCTTACCCTGGGTCTGGAGTGTACTCCTTACCTCTACTTTTTAGAGTCCTTAGCTTCTTCCTTCAAAGTTTAGTATGTCAATCAACAGGCATATATGAAATGCTTACTGGATGGCACTGGGGGGATACAAAGGAAGGCAAAAATGGGATTTCTGCTCTCAAGGACTCACTTTCTAGGGGAGAGACAACACACCAATATCCATAGGCATCCGAGATAAATACAGAGTCAGTGGAAGGTAAAGCCTCAGAGGTGAGGTGGGATCTGAGGTGACTTTTGGAGGAAGGTCAGGGAAGCCAGGAGGCAGAGGTGGGGAGAAAGGGCATTCCAGGTAGAGTGGACAGGGAGGCAAGAGACAGAATAATTCCCTGTTTAACAACTCTTACAAAATCTTTCTTGAATCTCCTAGTTATTAGAATTGTGCTCATTTATATGGGAATTCTCCCAGCAAAATAAAAGCTACTTGAGAGTAGAAACTATTTGTCATTTCTCTCTATTCCCAGCTCTAGTTCAGTAGGCACTACAAGCAGTTGCTTGCTAAACTGAATGACCAGTACAAAGTATTAGATGAATTTGTCAAAGATGCCCTAGAAACCAGTCTTTTTAGCCTGGGACCCAATGGCACCTTGCATTTTATTTTTAGGGAGTAGTTATGGATGAGAATGTTCACCACCTACTCCTTAGCCCTGATGGGCATGAGAAAGGGAAGCGTTCTAGGGAGACATGGAAAGCCCTTTCCCTTCCTGTAGTCCAGTCTTTCTTGTTATCTTGAGTGCTCTAGGTCACTGCTTTTTAAAATATTCCCCAGACTGAAAGGGAAGGCATATAACACTGAATAACTCTACAATTTTGGGGGGCTAAAATAAGTCTCAAAAACAGCTTTGAAGGGGAAATGAGGAAGCCTGAGGAAAAAATGGGGGAACTTAGGGCCAGTCATCTCATGTTTTTGTGGGTTTCATTGAGATGCTATGTAAAAACCCTGGCTTTGGGTTAAAATGTGTTTAAATGGATACTTTTGCTACCTGGGTAACTCTAAGTAGTAGAGTCACCAATTCAATTAGGACCAGCTGGATTCAAAAGTGAATGCTATTAAATTCTATTAAACATTCAAAGGACAATAAATTCCAATGAGACTGTTTGCAAAAATAGCAAAAGATGAGATCCTATTAATATTTTTTTCTATCTGGATATTGTTTGGTTATCAGTACTGCATGATATCAGATCCTCCAAGAAACCTTGGCTACCTTGTGGCTCCTTCCACTGGTATTATAATCAGGAGCCCACTGACACACCACAGAATTGACCAAATCGGTGGAAAGGGGCAAGCAGAGTGAGGGTCAGGGGCTAGGACCTCCAGGAAGCCTCTAGGGTGGAGTGTTGTTTAAATCACAATAGTTATCCAAGTACTGTTTCTTTCTAGGTCCGACCAGTATGGTGCTCCTCAGTCCCTCTGAAATTATAAAATCAGTGAAATTTGGACCATATTTGTTGATTGACTGAACCTTGAAGGAAGAAGCTAAGGATTCTAAAAGGTAGAGTTGAAGAAGCACACTCTAGCCAGCCTTCTAACATTTATTTGCATTTAGCCACAATAGGGTCCTGCCTTGATCCTGATATCCCATGTTCTTATGCAACCCTGAATCTTTCCTGCTTGTGAAAAGCTAAAAAGCATCAAAATGTCCCTTCTGAAGAATCACCATATCCCAGAAGGATTTGCATTTTTCTTCCTTTTTGGAGGTAATGGGGTTTAAGTGACTTGTCTAGGGCCACACAGCTAGTAAGTATCTGAAGGTGGACTTGAACTCAGGTCTTTCTGACTCTTGGACTAGCATTCTATCCACTAGGACAACTAGCTGCCCTAGGGTTGTTTTCTTTAAAAGTTTGTAAATACGATACTTAACTTGACCCCAAGAAAACAAATCTCCAATAGCCAAATGTCTCCTGTCTTTCCATTACCCTCAGTACTATAAGATTTGCCTTATAGTTACCTCACTATAGATTTTCCTAATTCCAGTGTATCCCTGCTCCCCTTTGCTTAAAAAAAAACAAACAAACAACTTTCAGTGGTTCACCATTACTGGATACAAATAAAAGTCCAAAGTTCTGAAATTCAAGGCTTTGTATAATCTGGTTCTGGCTTAACTTTCTTATACAATGTTCTGGCTAAACTGAAGTATTAGCTGTGCTCTTAATATCTCTTTGAGGACCCAGTTCCATGTATTTACTCATGCCATTTCCCACCAATAGGATGCCTTTCTCAGGTAGGCTGAAATCCTACCTGAATTATAAGATCCAGTGCAAATGTTACCTATTCAGTGAAGCTTTCCCTGATTTCCTTGCTAGAAGTGAGCTCTCTAAATTTTCATGTCATGTTGTACCTTTCTCATATATCTCCTACATGATTTTTGGCATCACTGTTATTGGATCATTTCCTTCCTCCCAACTAACTCCTTATCTTTCTCTTCTTTGTACCCAACAAAATCAGAATCCAACCTGTAACTATGATCCTTTCTACAGTATTGATAACCAGACAATATCCAGATGATAGGGAAAAAAATTAGTAAGATCTCATCTTTTGCTATTTTTGCAAGCACTCTCTGTAATATTGGAATTAATTGTTCTTTGAATGTTTAATAGAATTCACTTGTGAATCCATCTGGTCCTAGAGTTTTGTTGCTATTGTAGTTAATTTCTAGCTTGTTCAATTTCTTCCTCAGAAATTGGGTTATTTAAAAACTCTTGTTCAATTAATTTAGGTATTTATATTTTTGAAATATAAATATTTCAAACGGTTTGCCAGTTTTATTGGCTATACTAATATTTTTTCTTTATTTGTTATGGATTCTTTGTTTTAATTTTTGATTGTAGTAATCTGGTTTTTCCTTTTGTTGTCCTTTCCTTCAAAAAAGGCAGTTCCTAGTTTTATTTATTTCTTCAATGGAATTGTTTGATTACAATTTTGTTCATTTTTTCCTATTATTAGTGGTCTGAAGATGTTTAAAATACTCTTGAGGTTGGTGTGGGGCCCAGGAGAGTCCTGAGCTTTTCAGCCATCACCCAACCTCATTTATGGGCATAAGCTTTGTAATCACAATTCACAGGGAAATACATAGGTTTCTGATGCTCTCACCTAGTGATTCCCTTTGGGTACCTTCATGAGTTACCAGGGACTTCCAAGGATTTTCAGTGACTGGATTGGGTCACCTAGGGAAGATGCTCTATTCCCAGTCCAAACTAAGATTATTCAAGTTTTACAAGTCTTTTCTTTAGGCATTTTTTAAAATCTACTTTTCTTTTCTTACTTTTTAACATTCAGAGTGCGTCTAAGGCAGGCTCCAGCCTAAGTCTCAGTACTCATGAATAAAACTGTCCAAGGACTGGCGCCTTCTAATTGTCTGCTGGCCACCCCGCAGACGAACAAACGATTATGCAGGCCTCCTCACTCTGTGGCATCCCTAGGAGACCACTGCCCCTCCACACCCTGGCTCCCTGACCCAGTCTTGGTTTACTGATGACAGAGAATTCCTGAATGTCAGTGAAAGTAGTCAAGCAGCTGCTGTCTTGGAGGGGGCCAGAGGTAGGGAGGAGAAGGCTGTAGAAAGCTCTTCTGGTCCAGGGCCAAGACTTCTGCACCAATCAAAATCTGTCAGAAGTCTGACCTCCTGCCACTTTCCACAGCCCTAAGCCCCTTCTCATGCTTCCCCTGCTTCAGTTTAGGAACTACAAACAGACCCTTGTACTGAGAAAGATTCCTCCACCACCTTCCCTCCATCCTCCCTCCTGCTGCCCAGCCCCTCCTCATCCCCCAGCTCTTGAGGAGGCAGTGATTTAGTGTGGGAAGCACAAATGCAAACTTTAATATAGGCTGCCAAAATGCTTGCATTGTTGGTTTGTTGTTTTTTAAAACAAATCCCCAGACTGAAAGGGAAGGCATATAGCATCGTATAACTCTACAATTTGGGGGGCTAAAATTAATCTCAAAAACAGCTTTGAAGGGGAAATGAGGAAGCCTGAGGGGGGGACTTAGGGGCCAGTCATCTCATGTTTTTGTGAGTTTCATTGAAATACTATGTCAAAACCCTGGCTTTGGGGTCAAAACGTGTTTAAATGGTGCCTTTACTACCTGGGTAACTCTAAGTAAATAGGTCCTCACCCATTCAATTAGGTAATTAGACTGGATGACCTCTAGGATCTGTTCCCAGTTGAAAATTCTAAGACCTTGGGTCTTTTTCAGTGACAACTGAACAACAGCTACTACTATCTTATCATCACTGCCCAGTCAGCAGCAGAGTAGTCCCTCGGGATGTCTGTCAAATGGTGGAATGAGGCCCCTCTGCTGGCTTGGAACTGCGCAGCTGCCTCTGCGGAAAACCTTAAGGAAGATCTCCAAGTGCCTGCTAATTGATCACCTGCCTGAAAAATACCTGTTCTTATGGAGTCCAAATGGGTTTCTTACTAGCCTGGGGCCAGGATGTTCTAAACTTGCAGAAGAAATTTCCTCAGACTATTTACATGCAAGTGACAGGATTTCCCTGTTTCCCTCAGGGGCATTGCTTAGAAGGGCTCTCCCCCTACTGCAACAGGTTTTTTATTGAGTCTTGAATAACCTAAAGAAGTGACTCAAAAAGAAGGTGTGTTCATGGGAAAAGAAGAGGAAGCTCCTCCTGCCTTTTTGTCTCCTTTCTCCTATGAGCAGCTCAATGTTGGCATCCAGCCTCAGCACTATATCTCTGACTTAGCAAGGGGTCTGGAGCACTGCATGCTTATTTGATGACGTGTGAAGCTTGTCTTTTGGTGACTTGGGTTCTTGATCTTGTTATTCTTCAGTGGTGTTCCCTAGTTTCCTTCCTGCTTCCTTCCCTCTTTCCCCTTTCAGGGACCTTACCTTCAGGAAAGGATTTAGAAACTCACACCAAACTGAATGTGACCCACAGTTGCATTAGACCATATATTATAACTTTAATATAAATATAATATATAATTAAATGACTTTTAAAATCTATTTATATATAGTACATAAATATTATAGAAAGTTATATAAAGTTTATTACAGAAAACATAAAAATAACTTTTGGAGTATACTCTGACCACTTTAAAATAAAAGCAACTCAGATATGAAAGCATTATCTCTTCCAGGGGAGGATCTTTATTTGTTTTTTTCTTCTTTTTTTGGCAAGGCAATGGGATTAAATGACTTGCCCAAGGTCACACAGCTAGGTAAATTATTAAGTGTCTGAGGCCACTTTTGAACTCAGGTCCTCCTGACTCCAGGGCCGGTGCTTTATCCACTGTGCCACCTAGCTGCCCAAGGATCTTCATTTTTAAAGGGAATCTAAGTCTAATTAAAGGAATGAAGTTCTAAAAATATAATTTCATGACCTGCTGATCGGGTAGAGGGAAATATAAGGGCATCAAGATTCTTTCTAGGTGATTCCACAATCACACCACACAGATATTTCTGCCTACCAGAATTATATGGCAACTGTACTCCCACATCTTCATCAGTATTTCTCTGTCACTCCCCCTTCTCTGATAACTAGAGTGAGTACTGGTTGTTAAGGCCTAACACCTGCCTCCTGGGTTGAGAAGACCGGGACCAGATATGTGGTGTCATTAGTATAGGTAAGGAAACTCTTATCAATTCAGGCCAGTACTTTCTCTGCAATTTGGAGTTTCAAGGAGATGCCTGGGGTCTCAATACTGGATGGGAAATGACTCACCTAGAGTCAAATAGCCAAGCCTAGAATCTATGTCTTCCTTTGATTTTAGCTTGCTAGCCAATATACTACACTGCCTCCACATATTTCTTCTTTGTATTATAAAAATAATAATGATGATGATGGCAGCTAACATTTATATAGTGCTCAAGTGCTTTACTAGTATTATCATAATTGATCCTCATAATAATGCTGGAAGGATAGGTATTGTTATTCTCCTCATTTTCCAGATGAAGAAACTGAGGCAAATAGAGGTTAAGCGATAACACTTACTGCAATTAGTAAGTGACCGAGGGCAGATTTGAACTCAGGTCTTATTTTCTCCAGGCCCCAGACACTAAACTGTCCCTCCTAACTTTCTGACATTTAATAATATTTACTGGATTTCTTTCCTCTTAGAGAGGCCTACTTAAATTATTAATTTCCACCGTAAGATTTTGATAATTTACATTTTTGAAGATAATTTGTTTTAAGTTATCTCATTTCTTAGACTATATTTTAATAGTAGTAATCATTCTTAGCCTCTTATTTTCTATTATATCTCCTTTTTCGATTTGTAATTTTGTTAATATATGCTTTCTGTATCTTTTATTATTGCTAATAACAATTTATCTGCTTCAAGTGCTCTCATTTGATAGAGTATACTTTAGTAGTAATATTCACTTTTAATATTTTTAGCTTTGTTATGATCTCTTCTTTTTTCATTTGTAATCTTGCTAAATATACTTTCTGTATTCTTTTTCATTAATATATTGTTAATTTTACCACTTTAAAAAAACCAAGTGTTTTATTTATCAATTGTTATTTTATTTCTGCTCTTTATGGTATTTTATGATTTGTCTCAATTTTCTTTTCCTTTTGGATGTTCCTTTATTTCTTTTCTTTAGATACAATCTTTTTTCATTTACTTTTTTTTATCTCCCTTTCTCTTATTGATGTTGGTACTTGAGGACATAAATTTGCTTCTAAGAATTTCTCTGGCTACATTCTGTAGATTTTAATATATGGCATAATTGTTAGCACTGTCTTTTAAATGCTCTGTGATTAAATATTTTATTCTTTAGCCTAATTGTTAAAGTATTTTTAAATTTTCATGTAGTATTATAATTTTTGCTCATGTCATAATTATTTGAACCTTATTTTATCATACAGTCATTGGAAAACAAAGAATGCGTAATTTCTACCATGTTAAATTTATATAGAGCTTCTTTGTGACCTAATATTCAAGCAAGTTTGTGGCTGATCTATATATATCAGAAAAAGAATCAATATTGTTAACCTCTCCCAGTTAGTTCTCTCCATAGATCTATTAATTCCAGCATACTGAATCAGCATTTTAACCTCATATAGATGCAAATTAAAACAACTTTAATGTGCCACCTCATATTCATCAAATTGGCAGTTAATTGGAAAACAATCAAACTCAATATTGGCAAGGTTTTGGACAAACAGGCCCTTTCATTTCTTTCTGGTAGAAGGGAAACATGAATTTTTTGAGAGAGCAAATTTGTAGCATGAAGTAAAAGCTACAAAATTAATCATGGCCTTTAACTCAGTCATTTTATTTTTAGGGCTATATCTACAAAGTGTTGTCAAAAACCATAAAAGAGCTATCTATTCAAATACTTTCACAGCAGTTTAATTTGTAATTGCAAAACCTGTAAGGAATCAACCTAAACACATTACCCAAATAGAAGAACAAGAACTAAATTGTACATTAATGCAGTCAAGTACTATGATGCAGTTACTCAATCAACAAACATTTATTAAGCACTTACTGCATGAGATATTGTTCTAGGTGCTAGATAGAGATACAAAAACAAAAAGAAATAGACCCTGTATTCCAGGAGTTTATACTCCTTGTTGGAGGAAACAACATATATCTATATCTATATCTACATCTACATCTACATCTACATCTATATCTATATCTATATAAATTTATAAAGATATTTAGAAAGATGAAATTTTGGAGAAGGAGGAAATCAAAAATATAGAAAGTGGTGTCTGAACTGAGTGTTGAAACAGCCAGTGCAAAGGATGGGGATAGGTACGTAAAGAACGGTTATCCAATAGCTTGCAGAGAAGGGATTCCCCCCCTCTCTCCCTCCCTCCCTCCCTCCCTATCCCAATCTATCTGTATTTCTACACATCTACACTCACATCCACAGGTATGAATTGAGGCTGAAAAATAGATTGGGTTCAAGTGTGAAAAGACATTAAATGCCAAAACAAGTGAGTTTATATTTTATCCTAGAAGCAAGAAGAAATTTATTGAGTAGGCAAGTATAAGAAGGACCTTGGCTTTAGGAAAACTACTTAAGTATTTGTGTGGAAAATGGATTAGGAATGGGAACAAACATTTATTATGAACCTACTTTCTAAGTGCTAGATGTACTAAGCACTTTACAAATATCATCTGATCTGATCCTCACAACACCCCTGGGAGGTAGATGTTATCATTATCCTCATTTTACAGTTAAGAAACCTAAGGCTGACTATGTTTTGGTGACTTGGGAAGGGTTGCACAGCCTGTAAGTGTCTGAGGCTGGATTTGAACTTAGTATTCCTGATTCCAGGGCCTATGTCATCTACTGCCTGGATCAAATTAGAAAGAGATAGGCAAGAGGTGATGAGGAACTGAACAATGGTGGTGGCCATGTGAATAGAGAGGTCAGATGTGAGAGATGAAGTGGAGATAGAAATGAAATTTGGCATGTATTTGTGGAACAAGGGAAAATAGGGAGTCAAAGATATGTGAAATAGGTAAGTTTTAGAAGGGTAGATTTAAGAGGGGGAAAGATAATGAGTAATCATTGAGACATGTTGAGTTTGAGATATCTGTAGGACATTCCATTTGAAATATCTGTTTGAAATATCCAAAGACAGTTGATTTGAAGATAGAACTGGATATAAAGAATTGGTATCTGGAAGTTACCTGTATAGATATGATAATAAAACTCATGGATGAGGTCAGCTCAACAAACATAAGAAATAAACACAGAAATACATGAAATGATGCAAGAAAAAAAAACCAGAACCAAAAGAAGAGAGTAAATAGTATATGAGGAAAAATGAATGAGAACAAATGGGCAAAGAATTCAGATGGAGACCTAAAGTAACTGACAAGTTGTATCATAGATACTGAAATTAATTAACTTAAATCTAAATAGATCAAAGGCAAGTTTAGTTGATTATGTTTATGTTTAATATTATTTTCATTTACTTTTTTTTTAAAAAGTGGGTAACTCAATTAAAAACACATTCAATCTAGCATCTGAACTGTATCAATTTTGATTCTTTCAGGGTCTCTTTTTCCCAATGGAAGTAAGAGAACACTACTACTAGGCATCACCCAGAATATATGTATGTGTGTGTGTATGTGTGTGGAGGTTTTCAGAATCTCTGAAATGCTACTGTATTGGTGACCATTTACTCTTCCTATTAACAAAATGAGTGCTGTTCTGAATGATGTCGGAATGTGAGGTTTGTATACTTTGAATGTCCTTGGCAGTCTTACAAGGACTTGAATCAATGCCTAAGTGAGGAAATGTACTTAGCAGACATAGGTAAAAGGTATCTTAACTTTACTGTCTAGATACAAATTCATTCATTATTTTATTAGAGAATTTTCTTGTTATGACTACAGATGGTCTGTTTCACCTCCCTTGTGACAAGTTTTAAATACTCTCACTATGTTCACTCAGTGAGTTTTACTTTCCAAAGAGTCCTCCCATATTTTTTTCCAACCTACACCTCATCCTACACTGTCCCATGTCTTTGTAGGAAAGATCAGGAGGCAACCAAAATTATAACATGAAGACTGCAACTACTGAAAAAGAATTTAAAAGACATTTGAACCTTAGCTAAAACAGCAACAAAACCACAATGGTTTAGTGGCTGGTTCCTGTTCCTCTCTTGGCTGCCATTTTTCTTTGCCCTCAGCAAGACCCTTAATGGGATATACTATCCCAAGGCAGGGCAGCAGCTGTTTTTGTCTTTCAACACCTAGTCTCTCCTGTTGTGAGATCCTGCCCCTGCATTTCCACCCCCATCACCTCACTCCCCAGCTGCTCTGGAATAATGCAATTGGCTTGCTATACAAGATTCATTTAGTAAGGGCCCAACTAATTTTAAGAATACCATCATCTGCATCACCTGTCTGTCCGTATGGGATAATCAAGGATAGCCTTGAGAAGCGAAAACACATTTTGGGAAAGAAAGAAGAGGTGACTGTTATTTTGCCTTGGTAATGATGGAAAAAGTATAAGGTAGTAGAAGGACAAAGTTATGAGCTGATGATAGGTATGTTAGGTATGGTCTCTGGCCTTTTTTGGTATGGGCTGTCAGAGCTTTTAACCAACTGCCTCCTTGTACAACTTAAGTCAGTAAAGTTGTGGACAGCTCTAAATATAAACCTAAATTAAGAGGAATTCATTTCTCTTGTCTACTAGTCTCATCTTTTGTAGTCAGTTTTTCTTTTTCTTTTTGCAAGGCAGTGGGGTTAAGTGGCTTGCCCAAAGCCATACAGCTAGATAATTATTAAATGTCTGAGGCCAGATTTGAACTCAGATACTCCTGACTCTAGGGCCAGTGCTCTATCCACTGCACCACCTAGCCACCCCTGTAGTTAGTTTTTAAGAGAAAGAGACAAAGGACAAGCAATGGGATGCCTTGGGCTTCATACACATTTAGTCCAGCCTCCTTATATATACCTTATACATCTCTGTTTCTAGTCCTGAATGGTATGAATTTATGTTCAGAGTGGTGACATTAAAGGTCCTATAAGATATACAATCTTCTGTAAGAGACAATGAATAGGAAGAATGCAGAGGATGGACAGATTTACATGAAGTAAAGTATAGTGAAATAAATGGAATGAAGAAAAATAGGAGTCCAATGACTTCACTAATGTAAATGGAATGAGCAACTACCACAAAACAATAAGAAATGAATGTTGCAAAATTACAAAGAACAAACACAGTGATATGGGATATGAGAAGATACTTCCTCCTATTCCTTTGCAGAGATATATGTTTAGGAGGTAGGTCCACAGATATGGAACAATGAATTTACCAAATTTTTTTCAATTGGTTTTGCTGAATTTTTTTTCCTCCTCTGCTTTTTTTTTCTTTCATTCGTTATAAGGGTGGGCTCTCAAGAGGGATGGGGGATAGCTACAGGGAGAAATTTAGGTAATATAAAAACAAAAGATATCAATAAAAATTTATTTTAAAAAATATCCTCAATCTTTAAATAAAAAATTCAATCATTTGAAACTGTGCTCACACAGATCCTTATTATTAAGAGAAAAATTTAGACACTTTACAGAGATTGTCAATATTGTTGCTGTTTTTTAACTGTTGTGTTTTTCTTGTTCTTCAGTTCTCAAAGAGGACCAATAATTTGAAACAAAAAGGATTGTAGTGGTTGCCTCTGGTAAAAGAGACTCCAGGATTTCAGATCTTTATATATTGCCTTATTTTCATTATTTTTTCATATGTCTATCTTATTTTCCATAGTTCCTAAGTTTCTGGAGGAGAGTGATCATATGTCTTCTATTTTTCTGCATCACACAATACCTTGCACAGAATAGGCACTCAATAGTTGCTGATTAAGACTTTCTATCCATCTTAGAAATTCTGGTTTGCTCTTTAACTCTTCCCTAAGTCTAAGCTCTTTTTTTTTTTTAAGAATTGTATTGGGGCAGCTAGGTGGCACAGTGGATAAAGCACCAGCCCTGGAGTCAGGAGTACCTGGGTTCAAATCCAGTCTCAGACACTTAATAATTACCTAGCTGTGTAGCCTTGGGCAAGCCACTTAACCCCATTTGCCTTGCAAAAACCTAAAAAAAAAACACCCCAAAACAAGAATTATATTGACCTTTGGGCCAGAAAGACATTTTCCCAGTGAATTCCTCTGAACTTTTCAAAGTGGGGGGCTCCATAGAACAAAGAGAGTCCCAATCTCTGTTAGAAGATCAATAATGACAGAAAATCACCAGCATGGAGTCAGATTATTCTGAGTTTGGATAATTCTGTTAGGAAGCCTTTCCTGATTTGGAGCCAATGTCTGCCTCTCTGCAACTGCCATCTGCTCATTGCTCTTGTTCTGTCTTCTGGCCCTCAGAGCAAGACTAGAACTTTTTCATATGATAATCTCTCAAATACCTGAAGATTGCTACAGATTTAAGATTGCTTCAGAAGCAACTACTTCTCTCCCTAGGACTTCTCTTTTCTAGGTTAAACAATCTGGTTCCTTACAACCAGTTTTTGTAAGGCATGGTCTCCAAGCTTCCCTTTATGAAATCTATGTGTAAGGAATAGGTAGTCTTCTAGATTTCATGGTTTGAGGAATTTCGCTGAAAGACACATCTAAAAATATTGCCACAAGACATAAAATTCTGCTGTTAGAGAGTTATTTCTTTGGGCTAAGATATTTTTGGCTCTTGTTAAAATACTCTTAGAAAAACACCATGGGATCATTATCAGCCTTAGCATGAATTTAACCCAGCACGATTCTGAGGGAATGGACCTTGGGTATAAAAGATTTAAAGAGAGCAATGAGGAAAGGTTTAAGATTGGAGCATAGGGCACTGTTTTTTGGAGGGATGCTACAAGGGATGAGGGGAAGACATTGGCTCCCTTGTCTAGGGATGGGAGAGGCATGTAGAAAGGGAGTGGGAAAACTGAAACCCAACTCCACTGACTGTAAATTTATGCCTGGCCTTTATTTGCCTATTCTAATTTTCCTCATCAGTCATAATTCTAGAATTCTCTGTATCAATTTCCTCTCTTTATTACAAGCTTCCTGACTTAGCAGACCAGTTTGCTCTCATCACCATAATATCCTTGCTTTCTGCCTCCTCAGCTATCTCATCTTTTTTAAGCAGCATTATCTGTACTTTATTAACATTCATCAGTGGATTCCAGAGGCAAAAAACAAAGAGAGAAAGAGAAAGAACTATCCTTTCATCATAGATGATATTCTTGAAAAAGGTCAAGAGGTTGTTCCTGGTCATAGATTTGTTTTTTTCAGAATTAAAAAGGCTGTTTTTAAGAGGGTTATTTCAAACCTAGTTATTTTACCAAAGTATGTTTTATATATCATTTTCATATATATATATTCATATAGTTAATATATGATGAAAACAGTAGTTCCCAATCTCTTATTTTCCACTTAGACCCCACAATCCAGCTTCTAGACTGCTGAAAGATCTTGATGGCTTTTCAAGTGTGTGGAACATGAAAGGTATCCAATAGACTTCAATTGTGTTGTACTGTTCCTCAGAATCTCCTAAATTCACTTTCTCATACACCTTCCCCCTTCCTGAAATCTCTTGCTACTGTAATACTAATTACAATATTTACTTGTTTAACTCTCTTCCTTTCCTGTCCTCAAACTGAATTTTTTTGGTGAGGCAGTGGGGTTAGGTGACTTGCCCAAGGTCACACAGCTACGTAATTATTAAGTGTCTGAGGTCACATTTGAACTCAGGTCCTCCTGATTCCAGGGCTGATGCATCTACTGCATCATCTAGTTGTCCCTGTCCTCAAACTTTTAATATTTTTTTTTGCAAGGCAAATGGGGTTAAGTGGCTTGCCCAAGGCCACACAGCTAGGTAATAAGTGTCTTGAGACCAGATTTGAGGCCAGGTACTCCTGACTCCAGGGCCGGTGCTTTATCCACTACGCCACCTAGACACCCCAAAAGTTATTTTACTATTAAAAGATATCAGGATAAAAAGATGGTGAATCTGCATAATTTCCCCATAACCATACATAAATCCCAGTAATCTCAAATGATAAGCAATGTACAATATCAGAAAAATTAAATTTGTCCTTTGTATCAACACATAGTGATCACCAACAAGGATCCTCACCTCTCAGCAGAGGGCTAATGAGGAACTTTTTCACCTGAAGCTATAAAGTTCTTCCATTGTAGGAATCATGAACAAAACAGCCTGGGAAGTGGGGGGAACCAGATTGGGGTGGGGCTTAAGAATCTTGGACTCTGCTCAGTTAGAAAATAAGGCTACTCCAGGGAAGTGGAATTGCTTCATAGACTAGAAAGGAGGTGCCCATATTTCAAGGTCCAGACAGACCATCCCAGGACATGTTTCTGGGTTCCTCAAGAAACAAGATGATATCTGCATGTGTGGGCCTTGATCTTGCATGGTAGAAAGGGAACTAAAGAAACTCCATCCCCCAGGAACTCTGCCAAGTTTCCAGGAAGGAAAAACTGCTTCTCTTGACCAGGACTCTGGAATGTATATTTAAAGTTGGAAGGGACTTGTTCACTTGATTAGTGATGTCCAACTCTTTGTGACCCTGTATGAGCTTTTTGGGTGTTGTTTCTTTGTTTTTGGCATAGACCCTTGAATAGGTTTGTCATTTCCTTTTCCAAAAGATGGGACTTTACAGGTTTTTAAGTCACCCAATTCCCTCCTTCCGTTCAACAGAGAGAAAAGTCAGAGTTAAAAAGGTAGGTGACTTGGTAGTGAAAGTGGTAATAGAATAGAGCTGGAATTTGAACCCAGTCCTTTGGCTACAAATTCTGAGCTAGAGTGCTATCTGAAACAAAGAGAGCCTTTATCTCTCAAAGGAATTTATAGCAGAATAAGGGGCAGCCCATCTCATCAATCAGCTAAAAAGGAAGTACTACGTCCCCCTGCTAGGCAATCACAGCCTCCTAAGCTATCAGTACCTCAACCAATACTCTAGCTATTAATTTTTGTAATGGCTCTGCTTTTCGGGGACCCCAGGCAGCTCTCTTATGATTAAATGAAGAGCCAGTGGTTGATGTACATGGAGAAAGTTTTCTTTACCACCTTAAAAGGAATCAGCAGAATTTCAAAGGACACTGATAATCAAGGGAGCATTTTAGGATTCCACTTGGGGTGGCCCAGAGCTGAGGTACTGGGTATGTGTGAGGTGTCCTGGTTGTTTACCCTCTTTAATAACAGGAATAACAATCAAAATCCATTAAGGGTTTTAGATTTCATTTTCATTCCTACAGAACAAAGCAAATTTCTTCCAGGTAACCGCAGAGGCCCAGAAACTCAGTCTGGTCTTAAAAGAAATACTGAAAAACAACTATAAATAGAGTATTTAGAGAATACATTCTTCATCAGGAGAGTTGGCAAAACATAACCAACCCCCAAAGAATTCACTCTGGGGGAAGGCCCCTAGGGAAGAGTGAGTAGCCAGAAAATCTGCAGGGACTGAACATTTCCTCCAAAGTAGGATCTCTTTGGCAAGAGGGCCAACTCCATATCAGGGCAATTTGTGTGCAGTTGGTCTTGTCCTTTCTGGACTGTCAGTATGTCCCACTACTGTTGTTGAGTCTGCAAAGGGTCCATGAGGCATATGATGTTTTCATTTGTCTGGTATTAATCAGGACCACAGATCTAGAACTGGGGTTTTTAACCTGGAGTCTTGATTTTGTATTTTAAAAAAAAACTATTTTGGATATCTACATTTTAACATAATTGGTCTTCTTTATAATCATACACACACACACACACACACACACACACACACACACACACACACACATATATATATAATTATCTATTTATTATGCATGTCAAGAATTTATTCTGAGGAGTCCACAGGTTTCACCAGGTTTCGAGGACACAGACAAGATTAAGAACCCCTAATCCAGAGCTAAAGAAGGGTTCTTCTACTTAATTCCCCCTCATTTTATAGATCAGGAACCTAAAGGAAGTTAAATGGGCTGCCCAAGATTACACCAATAGTACATCCTCTACTGTGACCATACCCTGATGCTTTGATGCATGGAGGTGAATACCTTTATTGAATGCACAATGCTACAAAGCCAGGAGGAGCAACAAAATGGACATATACTGGCTGAGGATCTGTTTGAGAGGCCCCATCATAAGTGATTCATTAACAACAATAGTGGAAAGAGCATACATTAAGACAGAGTGGAGTGAGAAAAACTTAATAATGATGATATTACAGACTCTTCATGTCTCTGAAAATAAGAATTGTTTCAGTTTTGGATCTATATTCCCCAACTCCAAGCACAATGGTTGGTGCATACCAAGAATCTAATGTGCTTATCAATGGCTCAATTGTTATATTTGCTTTCCTATCTCAGAGAGGCAAAGCCTATTTACCAGGGGAAGCCAAGAAGAGAGGTCTCTGGAGCTCTGGGAGTGAGGCTGTACTCAATGAAGTGTTTCCAAAAGAATGGAGTGAGGTGGACAGGCTCTAAGTCCAGGCCCTCCTAACTGAGACCAGGCTTAAACAAGTGACCCAGAGCAGGGAGGCTCTATAGAGGCAGCAGGAGTGATGGATAAAATGTTGGCTTTGTAGTCAGGGAAGACCAGACTTGGGTTTGAATTCTAACTCAGATTTATAATCCATGTAATCTCGAGCAAGTCAGTTCAAATCTTAGAGCCTTGGTTTCCTCATCAGTATAATTAGGAGGTTGAATCAGATGACCTTGAAGGTCTCTCCAAGCTTTAAAAGCTATGATTCTGTATAATGTTATTCCTCTCCACAGCCCTCTGTTCACCAAGATGCCACCCTAATTGAGCCATCTTGCATACAAATTTGTGATTTCAAAAAAAAAGTATCAGCTGGTTTGACAGAGACGTGTGTCTACTACCCTCGAAAGCCAAGCCGTTTATTTCTGGTATGTCATAAGATAACTAACGTGTTCAGAATTGTCAAGATTTCTCCAGCTCCCATTCACAGTCATCTCGCCCTCATAATCTCTTCCACCCATGCCTCCCATGCCTTGTGAAATAATGACATCCTAAAACCTCCAATTTCTCCTTTGAACATCCATTAAATAGAAGTCACAGTTGCAGAAAGTCTAATTCTAGATGCAGGGCTGGGGAACCTCCAGCTCAAGGGTCATTTTGGTCTGAGGTTGCCAAGGCAACTGCGGACAAGACTCAAAATTTAATAAATCTCAGATTCTTTAGGGGTGAATTAAATGCTTGATTAAATATAGCCCGTGAATGATGTTATAAATATCCAAATGGCTCTTGGCTGAAAAAAAGGTTCCCCACCCTGTGAAGGATAGAATAAATTATATCTCTAAGGATCATTCAATCTCAAAGGAGCTCAGAACAAGAACTACACCATTATTAAAGAAGATTTATGTGGGTGCAACTAGGTGGAGTTATAGCTAGAGTAGTCAGGATGACCTGAGTTCAAATCCAGCCTTAGATACTTACTAGCTGTATGATCCTGGGCAATTCACTTAACCTATGAATTTGTGAAAGAACCTGTGAAAGAAAGTCATCACTGATAATAAAATCATAAACTTAGGGCTGGGAGGGATACTGAAAATCAAGCAATCTAATCTCCTTATTATACATATGGGAAAACTGAGTGCCAGAGAGGTCAAGTGATTTATTAAAAGTCAAATAGACAATAAAGAAGCTGAGAATTAAAAGCCTAATCCAAAAGAGTTCCAAAAGTTTCAGTATTTTGAATCTAACTGTAAAATGACACCATTTATGCTGCCTAGTTAAGTATTTATCTATCTGTAAAGTTCTTTTTGGTATATTTTATTACTTAATAGTAAAAAGGGAAGTAACATAACAGTAAATAGAGGACTGGTCTCCAAACAAGGAAGACCTGGGTTCAAGTCCTATCTCAGACATATGCTATCTGTGACCTTGGGCAAGCCCTGACAGTTCTCTCATTATAAGTATTTTCCCAGCTTCATTATATGTTATTCTGCTCTTTCTCACACTCTGTGGTCTAGCCATATTGGCCTTCTTTCTGTTCCTCCCATGTGGCACTCCATGCTTTTGTCTTAGCCATCCCTGGTGCCTGGAATATTCACCTCTTCCTCACCTCCCCCTCTTAGTATCTTCTTCTTTCTTTCATTTGTAGATCAAGCACCATCTTTGGCAAGATTTTTGCCCCACCACTTATGTTAATTTTGTTAATATTTATTCTGCATATACTTAAATTTGTTGTCTCTCCCAATAGGATGTTCCCTTCTTTAAAGTAGATTGCTCAATTCTTTGAATTGGTATCCCTACCATCTTGCGCAGTGCCCTAATACAGAGTGAGAACTTCATAAATGTGTGTTGGTTGAGGAGTTTCCTATAGCAATGGAATCAGGGATGATCAAAACTAAATATTAATATTAATAGCAATTTATGGTCTTAAAATTATCCTGGTTCTCCATAGGAGAAATATTCATTCAATAAACAGCTGATAGGTTCGATGACCATAGGCAAATTTAATATATTTCTGTCGGTCAGACTAGATTATATTCAATTCAGTTTATCTACTGAGTACCTTCCTATTGTACTACTCCTTCCCCCATCTATTTAGCAACTATGGTAATTGTGTCATTTTGCATTTTAAAAAATGGTTTGACAGGGATATTTGCTACTAGTCTGGAAAACCAGCGTCTTAAGCATTATGGAGCATATAAC